>NC_135212.1:34712600-35012600 GCF_052324685.1 Brachyhypopomus gauderio
GCCCTGCCTCCCTGCTCTGCGTAATCTGTCCCAGTTTAAAGTTTAATTGTTTGTCGGTTTCCCTTCCTCTATGCATAACCCTAGTTACATTTGTGTAGTCTGGTTTAGTTATCCGTCTGTAGCCTTGCTCAGATACTTATTCCCCCCCGTTAGTCGCTGTTCCCCTCTCCGTTACTCCCTTGTTTGTTCTTAGTGCGTTGTGTATGTGTTTTCCCTAGTTATGGGCTTTCTTTTTCTAACAGATACTTGGCTTGATAGCAATGGAGCAATAGTCAAAAAATCACATTTTAGATTTGATCATTTCTAAACATATTATAGGTTAATAATACTGAAATTACTGATGTTGCAATCTCTGACCATTTTGGTGTATTTTTCAATATGTCATTATCTACTAGAACACTCAGTGAAAAGCGCACAATAACCAAGCGTTATCTCAGTGCTGGCAGTGCCGTGGCCTTCACAGACATGATACAGTCCCTCCCTCCCCTCTCAGAAAAATGGGAATGAGCTAGTTGAAACATTCACACACAGAGTTAGGAACTGTATTGATGCTGTGGCACCAAAGGTAACTAAAATAATCTCTGGTAAAATTAAGATGCCCTGGAGAAACACTCCATCTATTGTAAAATTTAGGCAAGATTGTAGGCAGGCTGAGAGAGGTTGGCGAAAGTCAAAATTGCAAGTACATTTTGATATTTATAAAACAACATTGCAGAACTACAACAGTGAAGTGAAATCAGCAAGGAAAAACTATTTCTCTACCTTAATCAATTCATCCAATAATAACTCAGCTGTCTTGTTCAGAAGCATAGATCAGCTAGTAAACCCCACCTCCTGTGGCTTCCCTGAGACTGTATCAGTTGAAAAGTGTGAGGAGTTTTCTATATTTTTTTAGGGACAAGATTACTAGTATAAGGCAGAACATAGCAACAAGCACTAATAGACCATCAACCCTTACATCAGTTACTCAGCCTAACTTTAATATGTCTTATTTCCAAGAATTTGACATGGTAACACTACTTGATGTGATCTCATCACTAAAATCCTCTACTTGTGAACTGGACCCTTTACCAACATGCTTTTTCAAGCAGGTTCTGAGCTCATTAGCAAATGAAGTTCTAACGATTGTTAATCAGTCTCTGCAATTGGATGAATTCCCTAAAATTTTTTAAACTGACACACTGATAGACCTGAGGTTTTTAATAGGATATGGCGACCGGTACTGGATCATATACAGGAGAGATAATGGTGCCCATCCCCACGCTCCATCTGTCTTATGTAATACTATCCAAATTATTCTATTTGAAGTGCTGTGTTTGTCGACACCTATATAACGAATGTTGCTGTGAAGGAATCTGTTTTTAGTTGGAGGCTTTTACTGTGCTCACAAAATGTTTGTTACATCTTATTACTCTTTCATCTATGTACTTACTTTGTACATTTACTATTACCCTTTGGTTTTTTTGTTTATTTATTTATTTACTTTATTTTATTTATTTATTTATTTATTTATAATTTTTTCCCCTCCCCTGTGTGTTTACGTATTACAATCTGTGCTTAATTGCAAAAGCTTATATTCTTTTTGTGTTGTATTTGAAAACCAAATAAAAACATCTTTAAAAAAAAAAACACCTGGGAAAGGTGCACGCTTGGCCTGTTGAGGTGGTCCAGGTACGTCACTATTCCACTGCGCTTCACATGCTCTAGACCGTGAGGTCGACTGGTCCCCAAAACAATTGTCCGGACCGGAGTGGCCTTCTATCCGACAGAAATTATGCTCAAGGTGTCTACCGCAGCCACTCACGAATAATCCGGCTAGAGACCGGTTTCCGTAATATACTATATTCAACCACGACACTCCTGGAGACCAGAAACAGACGTCATACACGCTCGCACCTGGGCCATTTAACCTCACCACCAGATCATGTGATGGCTATAATTAAAATTGTGGAATATATTAAATAGAATTAAATTGCCGTGGGACAACCCCAAAAAGCTCGCAAACAGTCCAGCCCTACCACATTCACCCTTAGCTTGAAATTTCACCGTCCCGGTGGAATGAGCCAGAACTCAAGCTACATCCACGGTCGAAACACGGTTTGTCTAAAGTCAGGTACAATAAAACCCTGAGCAGAATTCAATGCGACTGACCGGGGGAGGTGGAGAGGGTTTGTATGCTGCCCGGCTGTACTACAGGTAGAATGCCTTACTACTGGTGAACTTTGAATCTCACCGTCTTGGTGTTCTGAGATCTCAACATTTACGTCTGCTGTGGGGGACCTTACACCCTCTGTGGGCACCGGGTGTATTACAACTCGCCCCAGCCCAAGGTGTGGTGTAGGATCCTGAAGTCTTGGCTCTACAGGCATATCACCAAGTCTTACAATAAGGAGAGACCCATCCAAGAGACTTTCCTCGTCCACTTCCACTTCCTGACCCCTCTCTTGGGCCGGTCTAGCCATCTCATTGCTCGGGGTCTGAGGAATCACTGTGGTTAATACAGGTTTCAATTCAGACCTATGTACAGTCTTACAAGGGCCCAAATCCTCTGTAGGCTTGATCTTATACAAGGTGCCTACATCATCTAAACACTCCTGGACCTCATAGACAGTGGAACTCAATCTATCCTGCATTTTACTTCTACCATGGAAATGGTTCTTACAACGAACCAACATACCAGAGGGAAGTATAGGGACTGGGTCGCCTACGATAGGCTGCTGCTGCCTCCAAGTGCCTGGCACTTACATACACCTCTGACAGGTACTCCCGATGTTGTGTCGCCCAATCTGATGGGTCAACACATCTTGCCTCCTCCTCTGCGGCTACACCCAACAACCGATCTACTGGCAACTGGGGCTTCTGACCGAACATCAGTTCATAAGGGGAGTATTGCGTAGACTGATGGACAGTGGTGTTGTATGCAAAGAGGAGCTGGGGAAGTACTTGGGGCCATTTCCGCTTCTTCTCAGGGGGCAAAGTCCGGAGCAGATTGTGCAACGTCCTGTTAAATCTTTCGCACTGACCATTACCTTCTGGGTGGTAGGGCGTGGTTCTGCTTTTCTCAACCCCATAGGTCTCACAAAGGCGTTTTAATAGTTCCCCCTCAAAGTTACGGCCCTGATCTGAGTGGATCCTTCTCGGAACCCCATACACATAGAACCATTTCTCAGTGAGTATTTTTACCACTGTAGTGGCCTTTTGGTCAGCCAATGGGTAAGCTTGGGTTAACTTGGAAAACATGTTCGTAACGACTAGTACATTCTCCAGTCCATTACTGGCCTGTTCCATAACCATGAAATCGATGGCAAGGATTTCCAGGGGCCTAGTAGCCAACAAGCTACCCATAAAAGTTTTCACCTTAGGCTGGTTGGCTTTTGCCACAGAGCACCGCACACACTCACTACACCACTGCCGGACATCATGCCACATCTTTGGCCAGTAGCACCTCTGCCGAACAAGATCCGTGATACAATCCACCCCCTGGTGGCCATGGTTGTCATGCAGCCCTGTAAGAATCTCCGCTTGTAAAGCTGCTGGCAACAATACCTGCAGGACTGCGTAAATCCTATTCCAATGCTTTACCAACTCCCTTACTCCTGGCACTTCTTTCTTTATTTCCAGCGCAGTTGGCACCCGACCTCTTTTCCAATACACTGAAAATGCAGCAATACATGGATCTGCTGCCTGTAGGACTTTTAGGTCAGCCCTACTACGGATGGGAATAGCATCTATAGCCTGAGATGCCACACATGGCATGTCCCCTTCTGCAACAGGCCCAGCTGTGGGAAACTCACAGGGAATGGAGATCCCTGCCATGCCTTCGACAAAAGAGGAGTCCGTAACAGTAGGAAGCCGTGACAGGACATCCGCATTGTGGTTGGCTGTCCCAGGACGATACTTGATATCGTAATCAAACAAAGCTAACTGGGACACCCACCTCTGCTCCACCGCACCCAACTTTGCCAACTGCAAGTAACTCAACAGGTTGTTGTCAGTGTAGACTGTAAACTTGTGACCTAAAAGATACTCTCTAAACTTCTCCGTAACAGCCCACTTAAGAGCAAACAACTCCAGTTTCATGGAGCTGTAATTCGACATGTTACGTTCAATAGGTCGCAAGCCACGACTAGCAAATGCAATAGGTCACCGCTGCCCCTCTTGTTCCTGGGATAGAACAGCCCCCAAACCTGTGTGGCTAGCATCAATCTCTACTACAAAAGGAGAGTAAAGTCAGCATACCCCAACACGGGAGCACTGACCAACCTGCCCTTCAAAGCCAGAAATCCTCTCTCATAAGCTTCGTCCCAGTGGTGATCTATACGGCCCTGTCCCCCAAGCCTAGGTCGCTTCAGGGAACCCTCTAGGGTACCCACTAGTTTATGCAGGGGTGCTGCCAAGGAAGCAAACCCTTCCACAAACCGCCGGTAATATGATGCAAAGCCTAAAAAGGACCTTAGTTCTTTGACTGTGGATGGTCGATTCCACTCAGCAACTGCCCGAATCTTTTCTGGATCAGTAGATACGCCAACGGCAGAAATCACATGACCCAAATAGCTAACTTTAGTTTGAAAGAAATGACACTTCTGCAACTTCAATTTCAAGTTGTAGTCGCGTAGGCAACCAAGGACCATCTCTAACCGCTGGATGTGTTGCTGGAAAGTCTGGGAAAAAATGACTACATCATCCAAGTACAGTAGTAGTGCATGGAAACTGATCCCCAAATATATGTTCCATTAGCCTCTGGAATGTGTCGGGCTCATTACATAACCCAAACGGCATCCAGTGGAACTCGAACAGGCCGAAGGGTGTACAAAACGCAGTCTTTTCCCTGTCCTGCTCTGCTACAGGGACCTGATTATAGCCGCTGGCAAAATCTAAGGTGCTAAACCACTTTGCTCCATTCAAGGCATCCAGTGACTCCTCTATCCTAGGCAGGGGGAATGCATCTTTACGGGTCTTGGCATTAAGTTGGCGATAATCCACACACAAGCGTATGGACCCATCTTTCTTTTGAACAACCACTATAGGGGAAGCATAAGGGCTAGTGCTGGGACTCACAATTTTATTGTCTACCAGCTCCTGGATATGAGCTTTAACCAGTGATGGCTAAGTTACCTTGAGAAAGTAATCCGATTACTGATTACTCCTTTTAAAAGTAACTTAGTTACGTTACATATTACTTGATTTTAAAAGTAACTACGTTAGATTACAAGTTACTTTAGTAGTTACATTCAGCAGCAAAATAAAATTTTCCAATACTCACTTTATTGGAAGTGCATTTTTAACAGTAACAATGTATTGAAGCAGGTTCGGTAACCGAGGCAGAAACTGCTTAATCCAAAAATCCCGAGGAGGGAAACTTTATTAATAACGCAACCCTGGCGCCACCCCCAGTGTCACTTAAAGGGCAAGACTCTCCTGACATTACGTTTGTGTAGCTGCGCGGTATTATTTGTAAATTTATTTGTAAACGTAATACAAGCGAACTGGGGTGGGTTTCAGTACTTCGTATGAAACGTACGAGATTAAGAAGTACTTAGCGCTACGAACATTTCGGGAAACCCACCCCTGTTCAGTCAGACAGCTTGTGAAACGAAATACCATTACAATTTTAAGCATTTTAAAGTAGGCGACGTTAATCAAAATTCCAGCACTTTTCAAACGTGGAACACAGTGCAACATTAAAATTCTTCAGGTAATTGTTCCTTCCCCTGTTTTTGAGGGGTGTTTCTTTATACTACCTACCACATATCGTTACGGGAGGACACTGCAAAAAATGACTTGTAAAACGCGCTCGCGCTCTCACAGGGTCGCGTGCGGAGTCGAGCGCTACGGTCAGACGCAAAAGTAGAACTGACCAAGAAGAAAGCAAAAATATATATTTTTACTAGGGAAAATAAAAATAGTAACGCACAGTTATTTGGATAAGTAACTTTAATCTGATTACTGGACTGGAAATAGTAGCGCGTTATATTACTCGTTACCGAAAAAAGTGGTAAGATTAGAGTAACGCGTTACTAAGTAACGCGTTACTGACATCACTGGCTTTAACCAAATCATATTGTGAAGGGGGGAGCCGCCGATATCTCTGCCTCACTGGGGCAGAGTCTCAGAGTGGAATGGTATGTTGGACCAACGTGGTACAACCTAGATCTCCATCATACTGACTAAAAACGGTCTTGTGTTTCTCCAAGACAGCACGAGCTGTCTCCTGTTCCTCAGCTGACAGAGAAGGCCAACTAAGCTGGGAAAAATCACTGTGACCATTCTCTTCCCTCTGAACAGACTGGATAGTGGAGTGGCAACCTGATGTTGCTCGTCCCTGCAGACCTGGGGTGGGTTTCCCGAAACGTTCGTAGCGCTAAGTACTTCGTAACCTCGTATGAAACGTATGAGGTTAAGAAGTACTTAGCGCTAAGAACGTTTTGGGAAACTCACCCCTGTGCGGTACTACCACTATAAAAAGACGGGAACACATGAAGTTACCCTAGCACGACCTTGGGCTGGAGCCACTTATCTTGTGGGCCAACATTGACCACTGGTACCTGTACAACCCCATGCATCACAGATACAAAAGCAGATGGAATGAGGAGGTCACTAGGCAGCTTTCCCTCCATAAAGGACACTGGATCCAACAACCCTGAAGAAAGAGCTAATCCCAACCTCTCAAAACATGATGCAGACTATTTTCATGGTACTTGCCAGTACTCGTACCACTGGACCCTGCTGCACTCTGACCATGCCTACTTTACCATCCTGTAAAGTCTACCCCAAATGCTGGCATTCAGAGAATACCCGTTGCCACGCCTGCCCTGCAGGCTGGGTCTTTAAAGAGTGGAAAAGTGCATTCCCATGTTGTACAAAAAGCTCATTGTAACATTGGCTAATGATATTCATCCCCACCAAAACAAGTGTAGAGTTATGAGTGTCAGCACCACTAGAGCTCTTGGTGATCAATATGCCCATTTTGGGCAGAATACATACATCCACTTCTAAATAGCCCAAGTAGGGTATATCTAAACCGTTAGCAGCTTTTAACCGTAACCAAGGGCAAGACTGAATAGTGTGCTGAAGTTGGCCTTGAAGGTGTTCTTCAAAGAACTGGGAGGTTACAGTGCTCATCATAGAGCCTGTGTCTAATAAACACGGCAAAACAACACCACCAATCGTAACCTCCACTACCGGACATCAGTTGGACTGCACTGGCTGAATCAACGCCCAAACCCTCCCCTCCCGACACTTGGGTTCTTGTGTCGGGGGGATCTAGTTTTCCTGCTGCTGAGAGATTGTGTGGCTTGACGCCCCTCTACTGCCAGTGTCAGTTCCCAACTCAGCTCTACAAAAACGGGACCAGGTTGACTACAGGGTAAACATATAGGTCTCCCATCGGCTTGGAACCGGTATCGTGAGTCACGATTTGAAGGACCACCCCTACAATTATTAGGCACTACAGGGGCCTCTAACCGTTTCAGAATAGCATCCAATTGGGTCTGTTGTCATTGAAGACTTTCTTTAACTCTGCCAATTCATCTGACGCCGGTGCACAAACAGCACTGGATCCTGCCTCGCACTCTGTTACGGCATAAGTGTTACAGGAGCACACACGTGGCCGATGACTACCGACTGGTTCACCTTCTTATACCCAGCGAAAAGCTTCACTACGGATATCCAAGAAAGCTATAGTGGGGTGTCAACGAACCTGACGCAGTAGCTCCCTCCTCAGCAAACCATCACGCACATGCTCAATAAACTGGTCACGTAAAACAGAATCAGATTTAGCAAAACAGGTAGAGTCATGACGTTTTACAGCTTCCATTAGGGACATGAGAGCATGGGAATATACTCTCAAGGACTCCCTCATGCTGTCGCCTTTGGAAGAATTGGGTCTGAAGGCTAATGGAGGACTGAGCACACCCATACATGCTGAATAAAATACTAAAAATTTTCTCAGCCTCATCCCTTTCAGAGATAGGATGGAACTTAACCTCAGCTCTTGCTTCTCCCTCTAGTAAGTCAAACACTATCAAAGCTTGCTCGGAACGAGGCGCTGGACGTAAAACCAAGGGCCGATGAACCTCCTCTACCCAGTCCTCTACAGATAGAGAGTCCACCGAAACATCCCCAGAAAACCTGGGACATCTCCTTCCCCTGGGCATATAGACATAGCGCTCTACTACCCCATTAGAGACAGACTGATTTTCGAGACCACCACTTGGGTTGGGGGACTGCACTGTAGAGCTACCTTCTCCTAAATGACCTACCTCTCTAGCTGCGGGCTGGTGAGTTGCTTCCTCCCTGAGCTTACTGTTCTCTGCCCGAAGTTGTTGGACCAGTTCAGTAAGTGCCCTGAGCTGCTCTGCTATATTTTCATCAGACATGATGGAAATATCAGAAGAGAAGGAGAAAAATTTAGAACTCTTAAGCACACAAATAAATACTTAATATACACAACACAGTATACACAAAATATATACTAATTTACAAAAAAAAAACAAATAAAATAGTTGCAACCCCCTCCTGGAGGTTCGCAGTCGTCTCTGTAGGTCCCGATGGCTTCAATAGTACACTCAAAAAAATGATTTAGGGCCCTCATAAAGTTTAAACAAATATTTTACATAAAACATATTTAATTATCTGAAAATTATACTTTATTTATTTGAATTACTTAGAACCAACACGATTTTGATTAATATTATACAAATGAAAACGACCTGCATAAAATCTATTAGGTTTTTCCACTAAATCCAATAGGGGGCAGTGCGCATGTGCACGGTATCCGGAAACGTGCCAAAAACGAGCAGCTTGCGTCAGTACATGTCGTATGTGGTGGATATGAAACAGGTAAGCTCTTTATATTTTTACAATCTTCTTCTATCCTTTGTTATATATTTTTTCTGAAGAGTATTGGTGAATTATATACAGTTAATATGTGTTACATATTTTTTGTGATCTATTTTAAAGCTGTCTCATACTTCATCATCATCATACGATCATGCTAGCGAGTTAGCCAACTAACTAGCGATCTTACAAATGTAGACAAAATAAGTAAATAGTTTTTTTGTAAAACATATTATGTTATGTTAAGATTAAAGTTTGTCCAAAATTATTCACACTAATAGTTTGTGGATTGTGAAATGAGCTGTAGGCGAACTTTTCAAATTGCCATTAGCATTAGCTTCCTAACTAGCTTGCTGGCATGATGCTTAGAAGCGCTAGCTGTGCATTAAAATGTGTGATATGTAGCCGTTGGTAAAATTATACTGAACTGAGACAGACTTTCTCACTTATTACTAACTTGTTCTTATATTGACTGTTTTTAAGGTATTTTCTGAAATTTTAAGAACGGTGGGGCAACCTCTCAGTTACAGTAAGTATTGGTAATCTCATGGTATTTTTCAAATATAATCCTCTAAATCACTCCTAAACACTCTCCCTCTTTCTTTTTAGGTATATAAATGTGGGAGTGTAAGGTGTGTGGTACATCTGTGACCAGTAGGTATGAAATATTAAAGCATTTTAAGCTAAAACATGGGCATTATGGGAACAGGTTCAGGTATCTTTGTGTATACAGTAATTGTCCTTGTACTTTTAAATTATGGAGTATCTTTTATCTTTTAAGGCACATATACCGTTCACACAGTACTCAAGTATATCCAAAACCAGTGCACATAGCCACATTTTCATGTCAGTTGTGTGCATGCAATGAGCTTTCATATGAAAGAGAGTACTTCAGTCATGTGAATGAACATTTAAGGAGACAAGAAACAGTGACATGTATGTTTCAAGGATGTGAGTTTAAAACTAATATTTATAACACATTCCACTCTCACAAAAACAGGAAACATAATCCACATTAGACGATGTCATAGTCAACGTAGAATCACAAGAAACAGGCAGTCCTATAGTTGATGCTCCTTGTTTTGCAGATACAGATATCGAAACTGAAACAGCTAATACAGCTTCAAGTAGCGATCAGCCGTGATCAGGGAAAAAATGCACCAGACTTTCTCTTACAGGCGACAGGAAGTGGTCCAGGACTCACCATTGGTTTCTGACTTCCAAAACAGATGGCCTGCCTTGTTTACTGTGAGTGAAGTAAGTATCTGTAATATTGTAAACTTCATCTGCAAAGTGTCAGTTTTCCTAATTATACATATTTTCTTTTTTGTTAGGTTTTCTTTATTTTTGTTCTGTTCCCTTTTTACTTTCAGGTGAATGCAGAATTCATGCGCATAACAACTTTGCCATTGCAAACTAAGTTTTTAGGACAGCTGGACAAATACACCGATAACTTGATTAAAATATTCAGCAACAGAGGAGGAGCTGCTGGGAAGATGATCAGGCTCATTATGGCCCCAACAGCAAAGGTATGAACATTATGGTGTTCTCTTTCACAGCCAGTTTAATCCTAATTGAAATTTTGGATGTCATCATCAAAACTAGGGAGTTTTTCCTTGCCACTGTTGCCTTTGGCTTGCTCACTGGGGGCTAGGACTCAGCACTTGTAAAGCTGCTTTGTGACAACAACTGTTGTAAAAATCGCTATATAAATAAAATTTGATTGATTGATTTATTGATCATTTTAGCTTAAAATACTTTAATATATCATACCTACTGGTCACTGATATGCCACAAACTTTATGTTCCCACATTCATATACCTACCTGTTGTTTAATTGCAGTGTAACAACATCCGTGTCAGATGAGACTGTGTGCTGAAAAGTCTTTGTGTTTACCTGAACGAGAAAGTTGACAGCCTTGTGAAAGAGTACCTGGTCAGTAGATATTATTTCACTGTGTAACGTTGTTTGTGTGCATTTTCTATTGTCAAGAAATGTTACTGGGCAGTCATGGCCTGGTGGTAGGGAACTGGTTTTGTGACCGGAGGGTCGTGGGTTCGATCCCCAGACCTGAGGCCATGACTGAGGTGCCCCTGAGCAAGGGGCCCTTAACCCTCAATTGCTCACTTGTATAAAAATTAGATTAAAATGTAAGTCGCTCTGGATAAGGGCGTCTGCCATATGCCATAAATGTAAATGTAACTTTCTTCTGTTCACCTTAGAACTGCAACAGTGAGGATACTAAGAGGGAGACTGCACCGACCGTAATGGGGCTTTATGTAATCCACAAAGAGGGTGTTGATGCTGTGGAGAAGCCTGAGGATATTGGAGTGATTATTGAGGGTACTGCGCTGCTGTGCAACCTGGGAAGCATTTCGCTTGGCTGTGCCATCCTGTTGGGATTGGTTTATTCACTCAACTTGAGCTACCCTTCGGAGCACAAATTCACATTTGAATTTTTCCAGAAGGTACTGATGAACTTAGATGGCAAAAAGCTTTCCCCAAAGGTCCAAGGCCTCAAAATTTAGATGCTTCAATAAGCTTGCATTGTTCACACATTCCTTAAAAATACATGGCAAGTATATGCATGTTACCAAATGCATACAGTTCTGTGTCTGTATTAGCTAGTTTTAGGAATGAATTGTAGCTGGTGCTCGGGAAGCCCATTAGATTTTTTTGTGTATTTGATGAGGTTATGTTATTACTTTTTTTCTATTATTATTGTTATTATTATACTAGTATTAGTGACAGGGAAGTGACAATGGAAAAAAAAATTTAATGTATGTTTGGACTTTTAAATGTTCAATTTGAAGCTTAAAAATAAATGTTTTTGAATTTAACTGTTTGTATTGAGTGCAAAGTAATTTTTATTTGAATATAGCAAGTAGTAATAACTCTTGCAATACATAAGGTTTATGTAAAAGACCTGCATAAATCCCACAAGTACATAAAATTATAGGTTATTTTATTTATTCATACTTATTGAATGTGATTTTGAAACATAAACTTTAAAGCTATTTTCAAATTGTATTTATGTATTAAAATTGAATGGAAAATTTACATGTAATTGAAATACATAAATTTTAACTCTTGGTCTTAAATATTTTTTTGAGTGTATCTTCAACCTGTGCTGGCCACTGTTTTTCCCACCACACTTAAAATACTGAGGAACACCACCTGATCCGCTTACTAAAAACAGTACAAAAGTGGAACAGCTTCCAATAACTATTCTCCTGCTTGCAGCGCCAATTGTGACCGGGTGGAGGTCCCCACACCACAGATACCCAATAAATGAGTTAGGCAAGCGATGACATAAAGCATAAATCTAAAGATGTACATCAAATCAGTATTTATACACCGATGCGTGGGCAATTTATATAAATCCACCGATTTCTAGTCAGTAATGCCGATAGAATTGCTTTGCCTATGATGTAGCTATATGAGCTTACTGCACTAGCTGTGCACACACAAAAATGTCACAACACCAAAGCTTAGAGCCAAAATAAAAGATAACACGGCAAAACCAATGTGAAACACTCAAACCAAAGAAAAACCAAAGCTAGCATAAGTTGCAGGCTTCATATAACTTATAACACACACAGCTGGGCAATAAAAACACCTATGACTGACAATAGGGTATTGTAATCTGATGCCGCAGCGGGACTTAAATGAACAGATAAAGTCATGTCCCCAAATATAACAGAAACTTATAAATAGGCAAATACACAATGTACTTATGTCATAGCAGAAGCAGCAGGAGGTGGAGTTAGAACTGTTAAGTCTTTATTGTTCATAGTAACAGAAGGATGCAAACAGCTCTTTTAAATGAAAGGCGCAGAAGGCGTTGCAAGGTAAGGCGCAAAAATATTCTCATCTACTAAAGGGGGGCACGGCAGAAAAAGTTTGGGAACCACTGTGCTATACAGTCTCAACTCTCAATGTCTGAGGTGTTTAAAGTCTGAGGTGTTTAAAGTCAGGCAAAGTCCAGTGCGGCAGCTTGCTTTGTGAGATCAGACGAGAGGAATGCACAGCACCAGACAACAGGAGCTGCTGGTATATAAAGGGCAATAGTGATTGAATCCAGGTGTGAGTTATTAGTAGATGGGTGATTGTGAACTGGGGAGTGTCCGGTAGAGGGCGTCTCCCTGAGGACCAGGACCGGCCTACCGTGACAGTTTAAATGCATTTATTTATTTATTTATTCATTTAAACAAGCAAAAATTATCTGCTGCTTAACTTATAGGTAGAAAATAAAATAATTAGATATTACAGAAATACATACGTACAGATTATATAGTAGTTGTAGAGCTTCAAAAAGTCTGATGATTTAGTTTATTGTCAGCATTATTATTCATATGAAAGTTAAATATATTTTTCTCCTACATGTGAAATGTGTCTGTGTGCGTATATGTTTGTGCATGCTCGTTACTCGATTCATGTATGCCTAGTTTTGCTAACGTTATATGTCGAACGTGTATGTTGTTAACATCAGTGTTTTTAGGTGTGCATCTGTGTCGTGTCCTTTGATCGTGGATGTTTGGAAACCATTCCCCTTGCTATTTGTAGGCTGAATGTTGCACATTCAAAACACTCTCGACTTGGCACCCTACCTCATCCTTCATAAAACATGCAAACATAAAACAGCTTGGAAAAACAAATTGAACTTTTTCTTTGGTTCCCAAATTAAAATAGACAGGCCACATCTGACTTTTTATCTTGAACTTATACAAATTATAAAATTATTCATATCATGTATCATTTGTGAAGTCTGACACTAATTATATATTACTTAATCACAAAAATGCTTAGAGTAAAATATGTAGAAATTTACTTCTTTAAATGTATTATGAAGGCCTATATTTGGCATCAGAAACTAACCTCTTCAGAGACTAGCAGTTGTCTCCCTTTACAGAGGGAATCACTTTTCCATGGTACCACATTTTCCATAATGGCATGAGTATACTGGAACAAGAAATGTATGTGTTATTGAGAAATTCAAAACAAAAAGTCAAAACACATAATACATTTTTTGTTTGTTTCTATTTTGAAGAAGAGCACCGGTCTTTTGTGTAATTTTGTATAACCTGCTAGTAATTTGCTGTTTGTTACCTTTTTATATAGCTATTTATGAGGGTCTCAGAGAGCTTTAGATGGAACTTTACCCATAAGGTGTTTCTTGGTATTCTGCTCTGGCCTAAAGACAATTATAAAACACTTGGGAGCAAATATGCAAATAATCAAACCAAAGCTGGAGGCCAGAATTGCAAATATCTCCACAGCTACAGTGAATTTTCCAGGAGAGCTGACATAAGCTGGAATAAAGGTGATCCAAACTGCACAGAATATGAGCATGCTGAATGTGATAAATTTGGCTTCATTAAAGTTATCAGGCAGCTTCCGTGCTAGAAATGCCAAAATAAAACACAAAAGAGCCAGAAGTCCAATATAACCCAGAACAGCCCAGAAACCTACAGCAGAACCTAAACCACATTCCAAGATGATCTTTTCCTTGTAATGCTTTAGGTTTTTGAAGGGGAAAGGAGGTGATATTTTTAACCAAAACACACAAATAATGACTTGTATGAAAGTGAAGACAAGAACACTGAGTCTCTGCTGTGGAGGCCCAAACCATTTCATGACATTACTGCCTGGAAGTGTAGCCCTGAAGGCCATTAACACCACTATTGTTTTCCCCAGAACACAAGAGATGCAGAGGACGAAGGTAATCCCAAACGCTGTGTGGCGCAGCATACAGGACCACTCAGAGGGCCGACCAATGAAAGTAAGTGAACAGAGGAAACAGAGAGTCAGAGAGAAGAGCAGCAGGAAGCTCAGCTCTGAGTTGTTGCTTCTGACGATGGGAGATGTCCTGTGTTTGTAGAAGACAGCAGTAACACACACAGACATGGAGGCTCCAGTGATGGAGAACACTGTCAGAATGATGGCTAGAGTGTCATCCCAGGACAGGAACTCAACAGGTTTGGGGAGGCAGCTGTCTTGTTTGGTGTTTGGCCAGAAATCAGCAGGGCAGTGTATACAATCCAAAGAGTCTAAAAGATCAGACACACAAAGTCAGAATGCCTTCAGAAAAAGTCTAATCAAGGTCTCATATTAATTCTGATGTAGAGCACAATGCAGTAGCACAAACAATTGCTGGTAGCACTGTGGTCAGAAAGTACTATTACCCTAACAGAAAAATGTGATTTCGTTTCTGAATCTTGTCTTCTTTCAAGGTTTCTTGTCTTTTAGTGTGCAATATAATAGGTACGTGTCATGGTGTGTAGGTCATAGGACATAGGTAATTGAAAAAAACCTGTCTTGTTACTGATCTCCTGTTCAGTGCATGGTATACAGTCATAGCAGCAGGCAGGTCTTCCCTTCTGTACAGCCTTCCTGGTGCCTGTAGGACAGCTCTCACTGCACACAGACACTGGAACCTGGGAAAGACATTAGAGAAAAATGTAACGGAAATCATTGCCTTGAGGCTACTATAGTGCAAAATGTAATCATTCACAGATTAAACTGATTAAATTAATAAAGTGATAACAAAGGTGCATTAATTAAATCAGGTTAAGAACATCTGCTTTATAATGTAAGTAAGTACAGGCTTTGTTATGTAGTACCTCTGTCTGTCCTCCAAACCAGCTCACAGCACTGGTCACTTTGAACTCCTGTCCTCTCGGTTTGGTTGTGTCATAGTAGCCCACTGTCACAAAGTCCAAAGCACCATCTTTCTTAAACTGCAGGTTTATGAGCTCATAGACAGCCTCTGGATCTCCACTGGAGTCAAAGTTGACATGGTAACCATTCTTTGTAGTGAAGTTCACTCTCTTAAGCTGGTTGAGTATCTGCAGTATTAGACATAACTTCATGAAAGGTCAAGACATTTTGACAGCATCTTCTCTAGACAGATAAGCCATGCAGTACATGACCAAAATATCAGTCTTGCAGTTTAGGTATATTCATGCAATTATGTACATGATAATATTAACACGTATAGGTAGAATAATTTCTCTGTACTTTCACTTTGACTTAAGATTTTTTCCTTAATTCAGAAGATCTGTACCTGCCACGGTGAGAACTTAACGGTCTTGTCACATTGTGTATCATTACAGATAACAGCATGGATAGCATGGGCTATGGCGTATGTAGCTTTATACACCAAGTTAGTGTTACGCAGCTGTGACGTGTCTGTATATGGGTTCTGTAGCGCGCGGATGTCCTCACTGCCGTCACACTGCCGCGCGCCTGTCCGTCCTTTTAGGCTACAGCTGAACGAGTTCTCCCAAAACTCAGTTAATATGGACGATTTCAAGGCTTGTGCTGGAGAGAGGTCTAGTAGAAACTCACGAAGACCTGGAATAACTGATCGAGGTTCCCCAAAGCCTAAAGCGCCTGCGCACATGTTTAACCTTAGAAAGTCTGGATGTATGATCCACGATTGGCTACCAATCCACTGAATCGGAGGCAGCGGTTGCCGTGCCAGTTCCTCAAATATTATTTTCATGTCTCCTGCGTGAACAAACGCTACTATTACTCGAGCCGTTGATTTGCGTATGACGTTTGCCACTCTCTCCAGTTTTCGGCGCGGTTGTGTCCTGTAATAGGCCTCGGAGTACTCCACACAGATCTCCTCCTGTTGTGCATACTTTAGAAACGTTGCCATTCCGTAGTTTCCGTAGTCCGTGTCGCTGCGCACTGCCCCAATCCATGTCCATCCAAAATACTTCACCATTCTCGCCAGTGCGGCTGCCTGGTACTGATCACTAGGTTCAGTCCTTAAGAAGGTTGGAAACTGCCTCTTATCACTCAAACACGCGCAGGCTGCAGAATGACTCACCTGTGACTCGGTAAGTGGAGAAAAAGATTGAAATCGATAGTAGTAGTTTGATTGAGCTATTTCGTGTAAACTAGTTTTTTTGTTGGTGGCATGTGTTTCTTTAAATTGTTACAATAAATATGTATAGCGCAGTAGCTTATACATATTACATTTGACTGCAGTTCTACTGCAGGTTACTACATACTAGGGTATTCAGAAACAATTTATATCTCAAAAATAACAGCAACATTTGAAAAAAATAGTATGTGGCAAAAATAGCAATAATCTCGTCTATCCCTCACCTGTGGAATTCCGAAAGGACCGAGCATTCTGGCCATGCTAATTGACGCAGAAGAAGTAGAATCTCCTACGACAGCAGGTACAGTGGCAGCTGCAGATGTAAAACAAGAACTTGTGTAATTGAAAAAGGGATCCAAGCCGTTTTCGCATTGTAATGCAACTTTGATAGCCATCTGTACGTCAGAGCACGAGTCGTATATCTGGTAGCCTAATGTGATGTCCGGTAGGAGATCGGTTCTGTTGTTGATCTCGCAGATGGAGAATTCCATGGCACGGGCGAAACGCAACTGCCTGAAGTCCATGCTGTGTGTATACAATAAGACAAATTTAAAAGTAGAAACTTTTGGCAATGCCAATATGTATTATATTCACATATCATTAGAATAATACATAGCATACATCTACAAAATAGTTTGATCCTAATTATAATTTCTCAGTCATTCTAACAAAATACCCTGTTGTCTGTACTGCCCAATCCACTCTCACAGACAGACCTCCCAGAGCACTGTAGTTGTGGTGGCAGCCTGGTATAGGTGTTCTCTCCTGAATTTGTGTAGAAATGAATGGCAAAAATCCCTGCAATGATAAAATCTCCATTCATAGAAAGCTCGGGAATCTGTGGCTCAGCCCACAGTCTGCAGCTGACTGGGTTTGCTTTACATCCTGCAGGGCTGAACACTGTCATCCACAGCACTGATACAAATGGCCCCAGACTTGAAGTGATCTGCATGGTGGGCTTGTTGCCTCCCAGTACTCTGAAGGTCTGTAAGTCTGCTCTACAGTGGTTTATATAGCTGCATTTCTATGAAGTGCTCTGTCAGTAAATATGGGTGTGAACTGGATACGGGACCATGGCCATGATTCATTGTTAATCATAAGTATGCCAGTAACTTTTATTTATATATCACTGGTTTATATAGTACTCTCAGTATAGCAAAAATATGGCTTTTGTACTTCAGTACTTTGTACTGTCAGCTTCCTACCAAAACTCAGAACATAAACAATATTTATGGTGAACCTGTGAAAGGGCATTGAAGTACTGTAAAAGGCATTTGTTTTTGTTTTACTTAAGCCTTCTATATGTAATCCAAAATAAAATAGTTGCTTATGCTTTAATTTCCAGTAGTCTCTTTTCACTTTTCTGTTTTATCCTTTCACTGTGTAGAATTAAATTTATGTAGCACAGTCCAAACACATCGCAAAACAACATGCTTTATAAAATAAAGCAAATATATAATTGATATAAATAAAACAATCTTTAAAAAAAGTTCTCTAAAAATAATAAATACATTTAATAAATAATAAAATAAGGTGTTGTACATAAGGGAAAAAAATACTTATAATTTGGATTTAAAACATGTACTTTTTGGATTCTTCTATATTCAGGTTCTACTTAAGGTTAGCCTTAGAAAGTTGTTAACGTTTTATTATGCATAGTTGAAATTTTGGCCATAATTTAGTGATTTATAGACTAATAATGATAATCTGTTCTGCATCTTATTAGAAGTCAGTATTGAGATTTTAGAAGTGGAATAACATGCTTTGTTCTTTTTGTCCTGGTTAAAACCTTTGCACAGGCAATCACCATTAGCACAAAGTCCAGTTAAGGCAGTGCTTCCCAAAATTTTTCTGCCGTGCCCCCCTTTAGTAGATAAGAATATTTTTGCGCCCCCCTCTACACACACACCCCCATATTGACACATGTGCACATGTATTAAGCCTGGTTTATACTTGACGCGTCACGAGGGTCCGCGCGGCGAAAATGACACAATCGCGGTGGCTCCCGCACATGCGCGGGGCCTCCGGCGCTGTCGATTCGCGAGGTCGTGCACTTCTCAAATTTTGTAACTTCGCACGCGCCGCGCCTCAGCGCAATGAACAAAGTCACGTTTGCAGGGAACATACACCTTTACAAGGTGGAATTAAAGCACTTGTACGTCACTTTCAAGTTCCATTTCAATATTTCCCAGCACGTTAATTAAGTTAAATATTTATACATATACTCGAAATGATTCGAAATAATTCGCTTTTTAATCACATTATTTAATGGTTATTTATTTTCAAAACACCCAATCTTAACGTCTTCACGTTCTCTCGTGTTTTGTCCTGGAATTACAAGAGGCTCGTATTTGTTAACGTAATACAAGAGAACTGTTCAGTCAGACAGATATTTGTTGTGAAACGAAGTAGTTACAATTTCAAGCATTTTCAAGTACTTTAACCTAAATTCCAGCACTTTTCAAACCTGAAACACAAAGCAACATTAAAATTCTTCAGGTAAATGTTTCTTCCCCTGTTTTTGAGGGGTGTTTCTTTATATTACCACATATCGTTACGGACAACACTGCACAGAATGTGACGCGGCTAGTATAAACGCCTCCACCATTCCCGCAGATTCATACATGTATATTTCTATCTATAGAGATCTATGTATATATATAGTGTGTGTGTATATATTTATTTATTTTGATGCCTGGTGTAGCATCAGGTAAAAATGTTCTTTCACCGGTTTTGCAGGTTTTTTTAATTCTCCACTGCCACCTATCGCCACCTATCGTTTCAGAGAACACTGCAGTGAAGCTCGCGCAAGTTTAAACACTTCCACCGTTCGTGCAGGGTCGCACGAGGTGGACGGAGTCACGCGCTACGGTCACTCGCGAAAGTATAAACCAGGCTTTACTTCCAAGCTCCGCGCCCCCCCTGCAATAGGGGGCGCGCCCCCAACTTTGGGAACCACTGAGTTAAGAGATGACAGCTGTACTGAACCCTGCTGCACCCTGAAGAATTCTTTCTTTGTTTGTTTTGTCCTTGTTTTTATATGACTATTAAAGGTGAAAAATAGCTGTATGTGAGATGTCCTTACTCTTGGGCCATGCCCTGGGATCTGGAAAGCTTCTTGAATGTCAGCCTACAGGTCCCAACTATGTGTCTACAATCCACATGCAGGAATATACGGGCTCAGGTTTGAGGTATCAGGAGAAAGACTGTCCCACTGTCTATGAAGGGCATCAAATGTGAGGTCACAGGCTGAATTAAAAAAATATATACATTGGACCTGTTATTAAAGAACAGGGTTCATCTTGTCTAGTGAGAATATAGATGCTTGCCTGTTAGAAGGCAAATCAAGATTGCGTGTCTATTTTGTAAGTATCCCATGGGTTTCTTGTAGAGAACAATGAGACGGAATGGCATTGACCTACAAGTCCAGGTGAGCTGTTCTAAGAAGTCAGCGTAAATAAAGAAGCTCCAGACAATTGAACCTAAGTCTCTCTTCCTACCTTTCATCTTGGCAGGATCCATCTGGGTATTCCCCCTGGACACCACAAACCCAAGAAGGAACACCAAAGAGCCATGGAACACAGACTTCTAGATTGTATAAGAGTAAATGAAAGATCTGCGTAACATGCCTCAGACCACACCCACACCCTTCCACTTAGAGAATCTCATTAACAAATCTTTGGAAGAAAGCCATGACATTGATTAATATGGGAAACATGACTTAAGTATTTGTAATGGTCTGAAGTATTCATTCATCACACTGCAAAACAAATGAGATTGTCTGTGCAAGGCACTGGTCAAGCTTGGTAAAAATCAATACTTTCTGCAGTGTTGATGTCATGAGAGGTTAGAGTATTGGGCCATTAGTATTATTTAATTAAGCCCAAAATCAATACAGGGTCAGCCCATCCATCTTTCTTCCCAATGGTTGAAGAAACCATTGGTGTAGGCTGTGTGAGTGAACGCTGGCGCTTGTGGCTGCCGCTGCTCACCTGGGTGTTGACTAATTGTTTTATTTTATTATTGCTGCTGATTGAATCCCAGTCAAAAACATGGCAAACTTTAAAATTATGTTTTGGATTGCACTTCTTACAATGCTGTCCCCCGTTGCCACTACAAATCGACTGAAATACTCACCTGAGGAACTGTATCGACTTAGGGCTAATTATGAACTTCCAACTGAACTCGGATTACATCGAGATGTTCTTTGGCGTTCAAGATATGTTCATCGCGGATCTCGCCGAAATTTCAGTTTTAGTGGTGGAAATCCTGGAACTATTTGTGCACTTTGGTCTTTGCGACAGCGGCATCAGAGGAGCTCCAACCGGTGTGTGGATCATCCCTTGTGAAAAAAAAGTATACTAAAATTATGCTGAAATATATATGTACTTAAGTTGTGCTATTTTGGAACTACTAATTTGTACTTAAGTACTACTTATTTGTAATTAAAGTGATATAAATCTGCACTAAGTGTATACTAAATATACTAGTCATATGTTATTTTCGCCACTATTTAATATAATTTAAGTATATTTGTGTGAGCTGTCCAACAGAAAACTAAAACTTTAAGTGTGATTAAATTAATCTTGTGATATACTTACTTTAGTATAGGTAATGTAATCCTAATATAATTGGGATTATAATGCAGTATAATTGACGTACACTTTCTGTAGGATGTCATTACACTATTATTAGTACAAGTAATTTACTCCTAGTATACTTTCTGTAGGATAAATCAGGTACTTCTAATACACTTACTTTAGTGTGATTTATGTAATTCTAGTACACTTTAGGTGGGATAAGTAATATACTTCTAATACACTAACTGTGGTATAATTAATGTACTCCTACAATAATTTAAAGGTCATAGCCTATTTTTCTGATACAGTTATACAAAGACCAATAATATGTAGATCCCTTCATGTGTGTGTGTTTGTGTGTGTTTGTTTGTTTGTTTGTGTGTGTTGGGGGGGTAATGTGAGTGTATGTGTTAGAGACACAGAAGCAGAGAGAACAATAATTAATATATCTCAGTCATGATCCCTATTGGTATATCTTTCTGAAGTATATAGTTTGTGTTGTTACAAATCTCAAATAGGAAAAGAAAGAATTACAAACAAGCAATTAATTGTATAATTGCATGTTTTTTTGTTTTTGTTTTTTTTTTGTTTTTTTCATTTCAGGATGGCTAAAAATAGGGGTCAATATAAGACCTAGAAGAAGACTGTCCGACTCCAAGAAAGCAACTTAAGAAAAGAAATACTGACCAAGTAATATACTTCCATTAGAATAGGAATATTTGTCATAATACTTTTGACCTTATAGTGTACTTTTGAGTTTTCAATTTTATTTTTATATTAATGTATATGTATTTATGTATGAAATATGTGTTGTATTAAAAATGAGTTCACACATATGCTTTCACATTTCCAAATAATTTGTTATAAATTGCATTTTGTTAAAGATGTTAAATTCTATTATCACAACGTTTGTCATGGAATATTCATTTGAAATTGTAAATACTTATAGATACTTTCACTGAAGTACAGTACAATAAGTTCTATTGCAAAAATATAGGCTCATAGGACACATTTAGTAAAATGATAAGTTTATCATAAAAAAGCACAGTTTAATACTAAGTATATTTTTATTAAGTACATAGCCAGTACAAAAGTAGCACAGCCAAATAAAGTATACTTTTTCAAAGTATACTGAAAGACTAATTAAGTAGGTAAAATTGTAAGTATACGAAGAAAAAGTATACTTTAATTATTCCGCATATAGTTCAAGTATACTATTATTATATTTAAATATACGACTTTTTCACAAGGGATGGTGTGCTAATGCCAATACCTAGAGCACTTGTGAGTGCACACGCGACTTGTTTTAAGTTTGCTCTTTACAACATACGGTCCATTACCAACAAAGCCCTCTTGATTAATGATTTTATCACGAACAATAACCTGGACTATTTCTGTTTGACGGAAACCTGGCAGCGAGAGAATGATTATTTCCACCTCAACTCAGCAACTCCACCTGGATTTGTTCATATGTGCAAACCTCGCTCTTCTGGTAAAGGCGGCGGTCTTGCGCTGATCTATCGCGAGAGTTTGAAAGTAAGACCACTCTCTGTACCTGAACAATCCTCGTTTGAACTTTTGGCTTTTGAACTTTGTGGACCTAAACCTACCATTATAGCCGTCCTGTACAGACCTCCGAAGTCATCAAGTACTTTAATGAACTTTCAACAGTTTTAACTACACTTAGTGCATTATCTCCTAATGTCATTTTAACTGGAGATTTTAATGTTCATTTCGATGATGCTGATCTTATGCTTACTAAAGATTTTAAAGCAATGTTAGACTGTTTTGGCTTAACACAGCATATCAATTTTTGTACTCACAATAAGGGACATATTGTAACGTGGCTCGCGCCACGGAGCGAGGAGACGGACACAAACGTTGAGGAGAGCGAGATTTATTATGGGAAATTCCATAGGCAGAGTCGAAGTGACAGGCATGGGTCATAACGGGTAGGCAGTCAGGACACGAAATACGGACAGACATAGCGAACACAAGGAAGACTCACAGAACAGCAGCACTAGGGCGAACAGGCAAAACACAGAGAAAACAAAAAGACCGATAACTAGACCTGGGAGACACAGGGACTAATATACACAGGACTAAACTAGGGACAGGTGATGACAATGACACAGGGGCGTGGTAACAAACAAGGAATCCATCAAAACCAATGAGCAGGGTGGGACAAACAGGCAAGGAACACAGACACGAGGGAACCCAGAGTGACAGCTACGATAGGGGGCATAGCCCTACGTGACAGAACCCCCCATCAAAGCGTGCCACTCCGGGGCACGCAAGGGCAGACAGGACAGGGACAGCGGACACAGCACAGACCGGAGGAACAGACAAGGGGAAAGCAGGGCACGGAGACCGGGGCACGGCAGGGACAGGAGAACCAGAGACGGGCCAGGAGCCGGGCCGGGGCATGGCGATACAGGCAGGGACAGGGCGAGGCACGGGAGCAGGACTGGGAACAGACACAGGAGACGGGCCAGGGGACAGGGCAGAGGTATACACGGAGGCAAACACGGCTTGGACGACTGAGACAGGCACAGGCACAAGGTGGGTGACGACTTGGGGAACAGACACGGGGACTGGGACAGAGATGACACCACAGGAAACAGACACAGGAACAGGAACACAGACCTTGACAGACACAACCACAGGGACAGGAACCAAAACAAAACCAGGGACAGGACTGGGGAACATAGGGAACCTGGGCACAGGAGCAGGAACACAGGGCGGAGCAGACAGTACACGGAGTCCATGTCCAACAGGGGTCAGCACAGTCTTTTGGGGGACAGGCGGCGGGCACAGGCGCGGCCGTGCGGCGGGCAGCAGGCACAGGCGCGGCCGGGCGGCGGGCAGCGGGCACAGGCGCGGCGGGCAGCGGGCACAGGCGCGGCCGGGCGGCGGGCAGCGGGAACAGGAGCCGGCAGACAGGCAGCGGGAACAGGAGCCGGCAGACAGGCAGCGGGAACAGGAGCCGGCAGACAGGCAGCGGGAACAGGAGCCGGCGTGGACGACCTTTCCTGGGTCGCTGGGACAGGAACCGGTGTGGACGACCTCTCCTGGGTCGCGGGGACAGGAACCGGCGTGGACTGCCGATGGGCAGCGGGAACAGGAACCGGCGTGGACTGCCGACGGGCAGCGGGAACAGGAACAGGCACGGACTGCCTACAGGCAGTGGGAACAGGTTGCTGTGGCAAGGAGAAACCCTCGGGAGGCGGGACCGCCAAGCCGACGTCCTCGGGGGGCGTGTACGCCAAGCCGACGTCCTCGGGGGGCGTGTACGCCAAGCCGACGTCCTCGGGGGGCGTGTACGCCATACTGACGTCATCGGGGGGCGGGACCGCCAAGCCGACGTGGCCAGTACTCCCCCCCAAAAAATACTTGGGGGTGTCATGTGGAGTAGCCGGCGGGATCAGAGGCGGTGGGTCCTCTTCCTCAGGGTCCTGGGAGAGCCTGGAAGAATACACAGACACAGAAGCCCCTTGGTGGCTCTCTCTGCGACGGCTCCGCCTCTTCTGAGGCGTCGGGAGCTCGCAGAAGCCATCGAGAGCCAACCGAGGGTTAAGCAAACGCCAGTCTGTGCATTCAATCCGTCTGCCCGCGACTTGTACTACAGGTTTCTCCTCCCTATAGTGATCAAGCCGGGCAGACACGTAGCGCTCAACAGGAGTCTCGACGTGAAAGCTAGTCGAAACCGAAAGTGACTGGGCTTTCGTTGGTGTGTGTCGAGACTTCCGTGTTCCCACAGCGCCAGGGGAATTTCTGTCTCTGGTTCGTTCATGCTGCGATATCGGAGAGTTGAACTGGACCAAACCAGCCAACATCATCGCAGCGATTAAACTCACCAGAGTCTCGCTCCCTCGTTGTGTCCTTGTAGGATCGGTCTTTATGTAACGTGGCTCGCGCCACGGAGCGAGGAGACGGACACAAACGCTGAGGAGAGCGAGATTTATTATGGGAAATTCGAAGTGACAGGCATGGGTCATAACGGGTAGGCAGTCAGGACACGAAATACGGACAGACATAGCGAACACAACAAGGAAGACTCACAGAACAGCAGCACTAGGGCGAACAGGCAAAACACAGAGAAAACAAAAAGACCGATAACTAGACCTGGGAGACACAGGGACTAATATACACAGGACTAAACTAGGGACAGGTGATGACAATAACACAGGGGCGTGGTAACAAACAAGGAATCCATCAAAACCAACGAGCAGGGCGGGACAAACAGGCAAGGAACACAGACACGAGGGAACCCAGAGTGACAGCTACGATAGGGGGCGTAGCCCTACGTGACACATATACTTGACTTGGTCTGTTGTTCTGGCATCATACCATATAATATAACTTCTACTGAATTACACATTTCAGACCATAAAGTCGTGCTATTTAACATCAACTTATGCAACTCCCTTGCATTGGACGCTGTAGCTCCGTTGAAAACGCGGGTTGTTTCATTTACACATAGTGCTCCATGGTACACCTCAGAACTACATCAGCTAAAAGCAAAAGGTCGACAGCTAGAGAGACTATACTCTAAGACTGGACTTTTAATTCTTAAACAACTGTATTCTGATCATGTACTCCATTATAAGAATGCACTATTAACAGCAAAAACTAATTATTATGCGAACATTATTGGCACAAATGCAGGGAACACTAAAACTCTTTTCCACACAGTGAAAAGATTACTCAAACCTTCCGATATAAATATGAGCAGTAATAACTCAACTGAACAATTTTCTGTTTTTTTGAAGTTTTTTAATTCTAAAATTGCTGAAATCCATAAGCAGCTAATTTCTGATAAAGGTATGCAGTCTAGTTCACCACTAGTGAGTGTTATGAATCTGTCTCCATCAACTGTTTTGTTTGTTTCTGTCTTCCAACCGAAAGTCACATCTATGAACTTATTTCAAAATCAAATAACTCCACATGCAACCTGGATCCTATTCCCACAGCTTTAATTAAAGCTTGCTTACCTTCTATTGTTTCTCTGATAACCTTAATTATTAATTCTTCCTTGACTGCAGCTATAGTTCCGCCTGCACTGAAAGTTGCTATGATTCGACCAATTTTTAAAAAACCTGGTTTGGAGCCCAATGATTTAAATAATTATCGCCCTATTTCGAACCTACCATTTATTTCTAAAATTCTTGAGAAGGTAGTTGCAGCACAACTTCAAGCTTACCTTGATGACAATAATCTTTTTGAACAGTTTCAGTCTGGTTTTCGTCCTAAACACAGTACAGAAACAGCTATGGTCAAAATCACTAATGACCTTCTCCGTGCTGCTGATTCAGGCTTGGTTTCAATTTTAATTCTTCTCGACCTCAGTTCAGCCTTTGATACAATATCACATCAGCTTCTTTTGGATCGGCTGGCTGGTATTGGCCTCTGTGGCGCTGTGTATCAATGGTTTGTCTCCTATCTTGCTGATAGAAAACAATTTGTTCAAATTCAGGATTCTCGATTAGAGACTTCTAGAGTTTGTCACGGTGTACCACAGGGTTCAGTATTAGGGCCACTTTTATTTATTATATATCTTCAATATTTTTCGATATTATGGGATTCATTTTCATTGTTATGCTGATGATACACAGCTCTATGTGTCCAGCAAATCAGCCTCTGTTCTTACTTTGGATTCACTTACTGCTTGTATCCATGATCTACACTTATGGATGACAAGGAATTACTTAAAATTCAACAACAGTAAGACTGAGGTACTTCTTGTGGGTTCTAAGTCCACTATCTCAAAAGTTTCACCTTATTCTCTTCTCATTGCTGGAATCACTATACCTGTCTCTACGCAGGTTAAGAGTCTTGGTGTTATTTTAGATAGTACTCTCTCCTTCCCTGATCATATCAGCAAGGTCTCTCAGACTGCCTTTTATCATTTGCGAAATATCTCCAGACTACGTCCTATTTTAACACAATACTCAGCAGAGGTTTTAGTTAATGCTCTGGTTACATCGCGCATTGACTACTGTAATTCAATTTTGGTAGGCATTCCTAAAAAGATTATTCACAGACTCCAGCTAGTTCAGAATTCTGCAGCACGAATTATT
This sequence comes from Brachyhypopomus gauderio, assembly GCF_052324685.1. Taxonomy (NCBI): domain Eukaryota; kingdom Metazoa; phylum Chordata; class Actinopteri; order Gymnotiformes; family Hypopomidae; genus Brachyhypopomus; species Brachyhypopomus gauderio. The sequence continues at coordinate 34,739,997 of NC_135212.1, forward strand.
ACACGCTCAAAATCTTTTGATCATGTTACACCTCTGTTGATTCAGCTGCACTGGCTTCCTGTGTTGGAGCGGATTCAGTTTAAAATTTTGCTTTTAACTTTTAAGGCACTACATAACATCTCTCCTGGCTATTTAGCAGATCTCCTTCAGATATACACCCCACCCCGTTCTCTGTGGTCTTCATCAGCACGCTTATTAGCACTTCCTGCCATTAAGCTCAGCACAGTGGTTCTAGGGCTTTCTCTCATGCTGCACCTAACCTTTGGAATTCACTACCTTATCATATTCGGATGCTGGATTCAATCGCAGAGTTTAAATCTGCTTTAAAAACTCATATTTTTAAAATTGCTTATTTATTTAATTGACTGTGTTTATTTTATTGTATTTTTTACAAAGTGGATTGTTTATATATTCTCTGTATGGGTTTACTGTTTATTGTTATTTTAATGTGAGTTGTAAGGTGACCTTGAGTGACTTGAAAGGCGCCATTAAATAAAATGTATTATTATTATTATTATTATTAAAGAAGAATCCAGCCCCAGCAGGAGAAGGAAAAGCTACATAAAGCCTACAACTAAGGTGTTTTGGATTTGATGTTCCATTGCACCTTGTTCAGGGCCAGAGAGAGATAAGTCTGTAGTACCACAGTGCTATACTTCCACCACCAAAGGGCAGCATTGTGCTGCAAATTAATCGAAGCTCATTAGCTTGATTACCCACAAGTGGTCACAGCCTTATATAACAGCTTCAGAAACGCCACTCTTTGTGTGTTACATGGGCAGTAAGCTTGCTGGTGTGGGAGAAATATTCTGTCTTTCTGTAATCATATTCATCAGTATACACACGTATTGATCACACATAGTAGTGAGGAGAATATATATATATAAGCATTATAGAAACATGTAAAATAACTGCATTTTGTGCAAAAACAACATGAATTGTACTAATTGTGTAGCCACTGAAGACTGATGTTGTGTTCACTGTGTTTAGAGTTTTGAAAATGTGACTACAGATTGGATAAACGCATGATAGCAGTCGTAAAAAACTGTAATAAGAAATATTTAAGAAATCACTTCTAATAAGATAACTGAAACACCTCCTCAAATGGATATATACATGTATTTTTTACACTCCATCGAATGTTACATATTAATCAAAATGAACACAGATGTATTGTTCATAGAAAGGCATACAGATAACGAACATGTAAGTTGACAAGAATAACATCAGTTATAGTGCTCCGTCTGAGGTTTACAGATGATCTACAAATTCTGTGATGTGGGGCTTATAGTTAGTGATATTATACCTTTCTGTATACATACATGTTACGGATGATATACCTTTTCATACACATACAAATAAATAAAGTTTAATTTAAATGTATATTAATGAGGCTGATGTGAAATGTTCCATGGAAGCATAATCATAGCCCTGTGTGTTTTATATAAAGTGCATAATAATGCCTATGCTATTAGAGAGAAATGTTCTAAATCTTTAAGGGGGAACTTTACACGTAAGATGTTTTTTTGTATTGTGCTCTGGTCTAAACACAATTATGAAACATTTAGGAGCAAAAATACAAATACTCAAACCAAAGCTTGAGGCCAGAATAGCAAATATCTCCACAGCTACAGTGAATTTTCCAGGAGAGCTGACATAAGCTGAAATAAAGGTGATCCAAACTGCACAGAATATGAGCATGCTGAATGTGATGTATTTGGCTTCGTTAAAGTTATCAGGCAGCTTCCGTGCTAGAAAAGCCAAAATAAAACACAAAAGAGCCAGGAGTCCTATATAACTTAGAACAGCCCAGAAACCTACAGCAGAACCTAAACCACATTCCAAGATGATCTTTTCCTTGTAGTGCTTTAGATTTCTGAAGGGGAAAGGAGGGGACAATTTTAACCAAACCACACAAATAATTACCTGAATGAGAGTGAAGGAAAGGACGATGAGTCTCTGCTGTGGAGGCCCAAACCATTTCATGACATTACTGCCTGGAAGTGTAGTCCTGAAGGCCATCAACACCACTACTGTTTTTCCCAGAACACAGGAGATGCAGAGGACGAAGGTGATCCCAAACGTTGTGTGGCGCAGCGTACAGGACCACTCCGAGGGCCGACCAATGAAAGTAAGTGAACAGAGGAAACACAGAGTCAGAGAGAAGAGCAGCAGGAAGCTCAGCTCTGAGTTGTTGGCTCTGACGATGGGAGACGTTCTGTGTTTGTAGAAGACAGCAGTAACACACACAGACATGAAGGCCCCAGTGATGGAGAACACTGTCAAAATGATGGCTAGAGTGTCATCCCAGGACAGGAACTCAACTGGTTTGGGGAGGCAGCTGTCTTGCATGGAGTTTGGCCAGAACTCAGGAGGGCAGCGCAGACAATCCAACAAATCTAAAGGAACAGAAAAGCAAAATCAGAATGCCTACAAATGCCTATCAAGCTCATTGCAGTAGCAAAAGGAAATAATGACTGTGACCAGCATCGCAGTCAGATGTGATTCTCTTTTTTGAGTTATGCATTTCCTTGACATGTCTTGCTTTGCTCATGAGGGAATGTGTGGTGAGTAGGATGTTGGATATAGATTTTTGATGTAAAACCTGTCTTATTACTGATCTCTCCCTCTGCACATGGTATACAGTCATAGCAGCAGACAGGTCTTCCCTTCTGTACTGCCTTCCTGGTGCCTGGTGGACAGCTCTCACTGCACACAGACACTGGAACCTGGGAAAGACATTAGAGAAAAATGCAAAAGAAATAGGTGTCTTGATATTATTATAGAACATAATTATATTCACAGATTAAAGGCATTAAATTAATTAGGTAATCAACAAAGCTACATGAATTATGTCAGTTGTGTGGGAGCAAAAATGAATAAGAGTCAAGTGTTTTTTGTTCTTGTGATCTGGAGTTTAAGAACATCTGCTTTATAATGAGTACTGGCTATGGTATGCAGTACCTCGTTCTGTCCTCCAAACCAGCTCACAGCACTGGTCACTTTGAACTCCTGTCCTCTCGGTTTGGTTGTGTCATAGTAGCCCACTGTCACAAAGTCTAAAGCACCGTCTTTCTTAAACTGCAGGTTTATGAGCTCATAGACAGCCTCTGGATCTCCACTGGAATCAAAGTTGACCCGGTAACCATTCTTTGTGGTGAAGTTCACTCTCTTAAGCTGGTGCTGTATCTGCAGTATTGGACACACCTTCATGAAATCCCAAGACAGTGTGACAGTGTCTTCTCTACAGTCAATTCAGACAGTGTTTAAATACATGAATAAAAACAGACTTTTATTGTGTATATTTATATTAATATAACCATTATACATGGATCAATATGTATACATAGGTACCTTAATATATGCAAGCAATAAATGCAAGATAATTTCAATGAAAGTATACTTCAACGCTTTTAAAAATTAGAAGATTTATACCTGCCATGGCGCAAATGTAATGGTTTTATCGCATTGAGTTTCGTTACAGATTATTCCGTGAATAGCATGCGCTATGGCATACGTGGCTTTATACACCAAATTAGTAGTGCGCAGCTGTGACGTGTCTGTGTATGGGTTCTGTAGCGCGCGGATGTCCTCACTGCCGTCACATTGCCGGACGCCCTTTGAAGAGCCTTTTAGGCTACAGCTGAATGAGCTCTCCCAAAACTCCGTTAATAGCGGCGATTTCAAAGCTTTTTCCGGAGAGAGGTGCAAGAGAAACTCGCGAAGACTTGGGATGACTGACCGAGGGAATCCAAAACCTAATGCTCCAGCGCACATGTTAATCTTCAGAAAGTCTGGATGTATAATCCACGATTGGCTAGCTATCCACTGAATCGGAGGCACTGGTTTCCGAGCCAGTTCCTCAGTGATACATTTCATGTCAGGTGCGTGAAGAAACGCTACTATTACTCGCGATGATGATCTCCGAATGACGTCGGCTAAACTTTCCAATTTACTCCGCGGTTGTGTCCTTACGTAGGCCTCGCAGTACTCCACACAGATACCCTCCTCCTGTGCAGCCTTTAGAAATGCTGTCATTCCGTAGTTTCCATAGTCCGTGTCGCTGCGCACTGCCCCAATCCATGTCCAGCCGAAATATTTCACCATCCTCGCCAGTGCAGCCGCTTGGTGTTGGTCGCTAGGTACCGTCCTGAAGAAGGTGGGAAACTGATTCTTATCGGTCAGGCACGCGCAGGTTGCCGAATGACTCACCTATCATTCGGTAAGTGGAGAAAAATTATATCAAATAAACCCATAGGAGTAGTTTGATACAACTTCCTTCCAGGTACACTACTTGTTTTGTTAACAAGATATATTTAAATTGTTACAGTGCATAAGTATAACGCATTCGCTTACGTACATTACATTTAACTACAGTTGTAGTGCAGGTGCGGAGTATTAGTCATTAGACTATTCAATGAGTTTTATCCGGACTCGCATCTTACCTGTGGAATTCCAAAAGGACCGAACATTCTGGCCATGCTAATTGACGCAGAAGAAGTAGAATCTCCTACGACAGCAGGTACAGTGGCAGCTGCAGATTTAAAACAAGAACTTGTGTCGTTGAAAACGGGATCCAAGCCGTTTTCACACTGTAAAGCAACTTTGATTGCCATCTGTACGTCAGAGCACGAGTCGTAAATCTGGTAGCCTAATGTGATGTCCGGTAGCAGATCGGATCTGTTGTTGATCTCGCAGATGGTGAACTCCATGGCACGAGCGAAGCGCAATTGCCTGAAGTCCATGCTGCGTGGATACAGTAAAGCAAATTAAGAAGTATGACACCTTTGGTAATACCATTACGTATTATATTTAAAAGTCGTTAAAGCAATACATATATATGTGTGTACAAAATAGAGAACATGTTTGATCTTAATTAGCATTTCTCAGTAAATCTACCAAAATACTCTGCTGCCTGTACTGCCCACTTAACTCTCACAGACAGACCTCCCAGAGCACTGTAGCTGTGGTGGCAGCCTGGTGTAGGTGTTCTCTCTTGAATTTGTGTAGGAATGAATTGCAAAAATTCCCCCAATTATAAAATCTCCATTCATAGAAAGTTCAGATAGCCTAGGCTCAGGCCATTGTCTGCAGCTGACTGGGTTTGCTTTACATCCTGCAGGGCTAAACACAGTCATCCACAGCACTGATACAAATGGCACCAGACTTGAAGTGATCTGCATGGTGAGCTTGGTGCCTGCCAGCACTCTGAAGGTCTGGATGTCTGCTCTACAGTGGTTTAAATACAGTGGTTTATATAGCTGCGTTTCTGTGAAGTTCTCCGCCAGTAATTGTGGGTGTGGACTTGATAGGGGACCATGAGCATAATCTTTTTGCCAGTAACTTTTATTTATTTTATCACTATTTTATAATTTAATATCTGTAGAGCAAAAATAAGAATTAACATTCAGTAGTCTTCTTCAGTATGTCAGGGTATAAACTGTATTTATGGTAGAGCTGTTGAATAACATGGAAGTAATTGTAAAAGCATTTGTTTTTGTTATGTAGCTCCCTTTAGTGTCTATATTTTAACAGGTTTGCACGACACAGAGATACGCAGACCCACTGTAGGCTGATTCATATGGAAGTTATTCTGTATCAGTATTAAAATTAAAATGTAATATGCATTTATGTTCCACTCATACAAGCAACTTTGAGCTCAAAATTCAAATTCAAATGCAATAGTTCCATTTACATTTGCAATGTGGTAGACGTCTATTCATATTTCATTTACACATACATTTTGATGCTTTTTTTTTGTACCTTTATTGAAATTAAAATGTATTTTTCCCAATTAGAATTGTCAAGTTGTATCAAGCAAAAGTTGTATCAAAGTTGCTATGCACTTAATATGCTTTGCATTCCGTGATAAGTTTAAAATTAAATTTTCAACCTCACCACCTCACGCTAAAAAGATTTCAATATTCAAATGGAGAAATAGCGCCTCTCCTGTTTGCAATAACATTGAATGAATGAATGTATATAGCGCCTTTCAAGATACCCAAGGTCGCTTTACAATTGTAACATAGGTACAACTCTTACACAACCAATTACACATCGGTGAGAAGCAGCAGCCAATTGTGCACAGCGTACTCTACCGGAATCCACAACCACCTGGGGGACTGAATTGGGTGCAGGAAGGGGGGGAGAGAGGACAGAGCCTAGTGACAGAGGACCATCCACCACTGAGTATACAAGCACACACACACATTCATGCACAGACACCGAGACAACTGTTTTTACTGAACATGAAGAGACACAGTCACACTCAGGGAGAATTTGTTAGGGACTGCCAATTTACTTAACCTCCATATCTTTGGACTGTGGGAGGAAACCGGAGACCCCATGCAGACAGGGGGAGAACATGGAAACTACACTCAGATAGGGAACCCAAGTCCCCAGTGCTGAGAGGCAAACGTGCTAACCACCAAGCCATAGAAATGAAAATGCATTCTGCTCTGATTGCATTTTCAAAATGCATTTTGACACAATTTGAGTGCTGTTGGTATCGTAATGTTATTGCAAACAGGAGAGGCGCTATTTCTCTATTAACATTTGAATATTGACATCTTTTTAGTGTGCTGGGGGGTATTCCAAGAAGCGGGTTAAGCGAGAAAACCGGGTAAGTTAACTCAGAGTTCACGGAAACTCAAGGTTTTCCGTTCCAGAAACCGAGCTTAGAGAGAACCTGAGTCAGTTACTATAGCAACTTATGCTCTGAAGCTAACCTGCTCGCTGGCAGGTTAACTTGGACCTGAACCAGAGTTACAAACACGTCATCATGACGTGTCCTTTCCTTGAGGATCATGTGGATATTGAAGCTCAGTTTATTCGCTGAGTTTTTCGTCGGGAACGCCTTATAAAACCCCGAATAGACATAGGCCTATCATTTTCGGATTATTTTTTGAAATGAAATGTAATGAAATGAAATGAAATGAAATGTGCCATATTTTGTCAATTGTGATTTTTACACCCCAATCGAAATTTGTCCTCCGCTTTTAACCCATCTGTGCAGTCAGAACACACACACACACTAGTGATTACTAGGGGGCTGTGGATCACACGTGCCCAGAGCGGTGGGCAGCCCTAGCCCGGCGCCCGGGGAGCAGTTGGGGTTAGGTGCCTTGCTCAAGGACACCTCAGTCATGGCCTGTCTGGGAATCGAACCCACGACCCTCCGGTCACAAGTCCAGTTCCCTAACCGCCAGGCCATGACTGCCCCTTTTAATGAACGTTATCGTTTTTCAGCACAATCCATTACTTACATCAATAAAATTATTAAGCGTCACGTTTCAAATATTACACATCGCGGATCAGCCCTAAATTCTCTCCAGATTGTTATACATCGCTCTTCGTTTTTTGCTAGTGGAAATTTTTTTTTATAGTGTAGGAGATGCGGGATCTGTCAGCAAAGATACTGTATGTCGGTCTGTCCGAAAACTATGTCTGGCATTAAATTGACTAGTGCCCAGTTTTCTGGTGTTTCCTGGGCATAAGCCAGTTATGGACATCAAAGAGGAATTCCACAGCATTGTAGGTTTGTCTTTAATTCACACGGACAATAAAGAAATTAAGCAAAGGAGAAGCAGTAGGCTATATAGCAAACTTCATTCCATTTACATTTTAAGGATTTCCTAGAGTGATTGGCTGCATTGATGGAACCTACATATGCTACCTATTCCAGCACCATTAGAACATGAAGGCGATTACATAAACAGAAAATCCATCCATAGCATTAATGTACAGGTACTAACCTTTATAATACTTAATGAATAATGTACTTATCTTTAATGGTAACAAAAATCAGCTACTTTCCCTCAAACTGGACATATATAGACTTACCTCCCCCTGACTATATCTCAGATTTGCCACTAGTCCACCTGCCCTTTGGCACCATGCACTTTATCCCTGTCCCATTTACCTACCACACACACTCACACACACTGTACATACTGTACTTATATTTTTATATTTCATACCTTATACTGTTAATCTATTTTACTTTTTTTTTTTACCTTGCTTATTTAATGTCTATTGCCTGGCTTGCACCATGACCGTCTTGCACTATGTTGTCCTGCACTATGTTGTATGTACAGGGTACCCGCGGGTCCTTAAAAAGTCTTAAAATGTCTTAAATTTAGTTTTCCATATTCAAGGCCTAACAATGTCTTAAAATGTCTGGAATTTTATGAGGGGAGGCATTAAATTATTATAAGTGTGTGTTGTTTAGTTGTTCTGGCGCGATGTGAACTTTGCCGAATCTAGCGCTAGGACCATGGAGAAAATAACCGCTCCAGGGTCCTAGTGCTAGATTCCTAGCGTTGGAGTATACGACAGCCCCGGTTCTGGACTGCTTTGCTTGGGGGGGCAGTAAAACATAATGAGGGGGCATGTTGATAGTCATGTTTATGAAGCCAGAAATATATTCAAGGCTTGATTTGTGCATGAATGATGACTATTGATACTGGCTTAAAGTGATGTATTAGGTAAAGAAATAAAAATGCACATTTTCGAACTTAAAACACAATGATTAAAAAATACATGTTGATTATGTAAATGGAGAACAAAGATTATAGAATTGTATTTCTTTCAATACTGCCATTACTAATAGAACAACTCTATTTCTTGAAAGGCTGACAAATGTACCTATACACAGACTGAGAATATTCAAACATGGAAATAGGAATGAGTGAGAATATTTATATTACTGGGAAATTAAAATATAAAGAAAACAAAAGAATACAAATTCTGTTATAAAAGGGAGTATTCGTCACATTTCTATTTTGAAAAAGAAAAAAATATGAAAGTACATAAAATAAGAAATCTATCTACTGCACTTTAATGGTAAAAAATCTGGTAAAGTATTGAAGTGTTTATTGATGTTATGAAACGTACTGGTACAATGCGGTATTTATGCACAGTATAACAATACTGGCTGTGATGGCGAGGAATCGTTTAAACCAGGGATGTCAAAGTCAAAAACACAGAGGGCCAAAAAAACAAATTTGCTACAAGCCGAGGGCCGGACTGGTTCAATGTTTATTAAAACATATTGAAATGATTGCACATAGCCTATTGAACCAAGACCTAACACAGTGTATATTATTTAACTCTGATCTTATAGCCAGACATCTCACTAGCGCCAAGTCAACCACCTCAATCCTGGATCCTGTCCCTACATTTCTGCTCAAACAGGGCGTCTCTTCACTTGCTCCCTCTATCTGTCATATAGTTAATCTCTCTCTCACCTCTGGACACACCTCTGGACACATATCTCCCGCCTCTGCCCACATCTTTCTCCAAAATCTGCTGAGATCCTGGTGCATGCACTCATTACCTCAAAGTTAGATTACTGTAACTCTCTCCTCTATGGGCTTCCCTCTAAATCCCTTTGACCCCTTCAGTCTGTTCAGAATGCTGCTGCTCGTGTTTTATCTCAAACCAGAAAATACAAGCATATAACACCAGTATTAGAACGTCTCCACTGGCTCCCTGTACACCTGCGTATCCAGTATAAACTCCTAGTGCTTACATTTAAAACACTCGCGGCACCCTTATATCTGGCCAACCTCCTCCACCATTATGTCCCACCACGTAGACTGCGTTCTTCTGACACCAGTCTCCTTGTTGTTCCTAGATATAAGTTAAGCACTATGAGGGGCCGATCATTCAGTGTGGCTGCCCCAACACTTTGGAACTCTCTCCCGCCATCAATCAATCAATCAATCAATCAAAGTTTATTTGTATAGCGCTTTTCACAACACATGTTGTCACAAAGCGCTTTACAGGATTTAAAAGGTTAACAATACTATGGGTCCAGAACCCTAATGAGCAAGCCAAAGGCGACAGTGGCGAGGAAAAACTCCCTATGATGGTGGGGAATAGGAAGAAACCTCGGGAGAACCAAGACTCAAAAGGGAACCCATCCTCCATTGGGTGGCCCGTTAACACACAAATTACACAAAATACAGACAAATACACAAGTCACACACAAATCACACAATCAGACGAATTAAAGGTAAAAATGAAAGTTCTGGGTTATGATATTGTCACTGTAAATGTCTGTTGATGAACGCCAGGCTTTCATTCCATGTCGGAACAGCGATGCTGGTATTGTAGGCTCCAACTGCAATGTTACTCTCCAGGTGAACCTCGGAGAAAACTGCGTTCTGAACCAGCTGGAGTTTGTTTATCGATTTACCAGAACATCCAGCTAGAACATCCAGCTAGGTTGCAATAATCTAAACGAGAGGATATGAATGCATGGATTAGTTTTTCTGCATCACTAATATTTACTATTATTAATTCTGATTTATCGGGATTTAGTGCTAGAAAGTTACACGCCATCCAATGTTTTATCTCTTCCACACATTTCTCAATCTTACTGTTTGCGCCTAAATCATCGGGTTTTGCCGATAAATATAGCTGAGTGTCGTCTGCGTAGGAATGGAAACTGATGTCATGCTTATGCATAATCTCGCCTAAGGGTAACATGTACAGTGTGAATAGAAGTGGTCCTAGGACTGTCCCTTGTGGGACACCATATTTAACCTGCACAGATTTAGAGGTTTTATTATTAACACTTACACATTGGAAGCGGTCAGTCAAATATGAACTAAATCAGGAGAGTGCGACTCCTTTAATACCTACCGTGTTTTCTAGTCTATCCAGCAAAATGTTGTGGTCTACAGTATCAAAAGCTGCACTAAGATCTAACAGTATAAGGAACAAGACGAGCCCATTATCGGCCGATATTAGTAGATCATTCACTACCCTGAGTAAAGCTGTTTCAGTGCTGTGGTTTGGTCTAAATCCTGATTGGAACTTTTCATGGATACTATTTGATTGGAGATAGTAGTTTAACTGATTGGAAACTGCTTTTTCTAAAATTTTAGAGATAAATGGGAGATTAGAAATGGGTCTATAGTTGGCTAGAATCTGCGGATCGAGATTCTGTTTTTTAATCAAGGGTCTAATTACAGCGCATTTTAATTGTTTGGGCATGTAACCTAGGTTAAGGGAGGAGTTAATCATATTAAGTAAGAGCCCTGCAATGGCTGGGAGTAGGTCTTTAAATAGACGGGTTGGTACTGGGTATACATGATGTAGGCTTAGACGAATTAATCAGTGTTGTGAGCTCTTTTTGCGATATAGGATCAAAGATATTTAGCTCAGTAATATTTTTGGATGCATAGTTACTAATAACTAAACTACTGGGGTTGGATTGGAGGTTAGGCTGCGATGTATTATGACTCTGTAGTCGGATATGATCTATTTTATTATTGAAAAAGTTTAAAAATTCATCGCTAGTGTGTGTAAGTGCTGTGTTAGAACTAGTGTCGTTGATATTTCTTGTTAGTTTAGATACCGTCGCGAAGAGAAATCTAGGGTTATTTTTGTTGTTTTCTATTAGTGTCGAATAGTATGCGGCTCTAGCTTTTATTAGGGCATTTTTATATTTGACTATGGCGTCTTTCCATGTGATTCTAAACACTTCTAGTGAGGTGGATTTCCATTTTCGCTCCGTGCTCGAGCTGCCTGTTTTAGAAGACGAGTGTGGTCGTCATACCATGGTGCAAGCTTTTTCTCCCTAATTAATTTTGTTTTAACTGGAGCTACACTGTCTAAGGTAATGCTGAGTGTGGAATAAAACTGTTGTCTTGCCTGTTCCAATTCATTGGACTGCAGTGGCATAGTGTTCGTTAGCTCTGGCAGTAAGTTTATAAATGTTGCTGCAGTGTCGGATGTGATAGTGCGCATGGTTTTTTAATGGCGCATCTGATGTACATTGTATAAAGTCATTTCATATATTAGTAGGGAATGATCTGAAATGGCGTCATTTTGGGGGATGACTGCCAAATGTTCTATGTTTAATCCGTAAGTAAGTATTAAGTCTAAGGTGTGTTTACAGCGGTGGGTAGGCCCTGTCACATTTTGGGCTATACCTACTGAATCTAGTATGGAGTCGAACGCAATTTTCAGTGGGTCTGATTCATTTTCATAATGAATGTTGAAATCACCAACAATTACAAATCTCTCAATGGTTAAGTCTAGTTCCGAAAGAAACTCAGCAAATTCCTGAAGAAATTCTGAGTAGGGACCCGGCGACGATAGATGGTCACTAATTTAAGCTTTGTTTTATTGCCTATAAGATTATTGCCTATTTCACCTATCAAAGCCTCGAATGAGTTAATAGAGGTGGTTGGTTTTACAGTAAAACCTATATCTGTGTCATATATTGTGGCTACTCCACCTCCACGCCCTGTGATACGGGGCTGATGAACATAACTGTATCCAGGAGGAGCTGCTTCATTAAAACTTAAAACATATTTGTCTACTCTAGCCCATGTCTCTGTTAAACAGAGTGCATTTAGTCTGTTATCTGAGATTATTTCATTTACTATCACAGCTTTTGATGCAAGCGATCTAATGTTTAAAAGTCCTAGCCTTAGCTTAATATTGCTGCTCACTTCATGTTGATTATTTAATTTAATTTTAATTAGATTTTTAAAACATATCGCCCTGTTATTCTTATACCTGCCACGGCTAACAGACACAGTCTCAATGGTTTGGTAGTTAGGGAAGTAAGTTCTTCTTAGCTGATTTGCGTGGTTTGTTGTGGCTGGTCAGGCCCGGCGTAGCACATCCTCGATGTTCCTGGAGAGGACTGCCGAGCCTAGGCGACTGGGGTGAAGTCCATCTCGGCGGTAGAGTGATGGACGCTCTCGGAAACTCCCAGTTGTCGATGTAGTCAGGTGTCCCGGAGCCAGCTGTGGAGACAGTAAAGACAGCTAAATAACTCGCACCCTCGCCGGAACGTTGGAAGCGGACCGGAGACAACAAGCCTGGCCGACGTCGTCTTCTGCGCAGTGTCCAGAAGCAAGCGGTAGTACTCCTTCAGGATCTCGTTTCGCCGGGCGAAGGTGTCGACAGCCCCCACGTGAAGGACGACAATGCCGAAGTCGTCTCGCTGCTTCAGCGCCGAGGGAAGCCGCCTGGCCACGTCCAGAACATGAGCGCCTGAAAAACAGGACACAGTGGGGGTTCTTTTAGCGCCTGGCAGGCTAATCTTTACGTGTCGTGTTATCGAGTCGCCGATAACAAGGATACCGCCCTTATTCTTCTTCGGTGCCGGCGCTGGTGAGGGTGGTGTCGGACGCAGGGGTGAGGGCGAGGCGGAGGACCTGGAGCTGAGCACCTCGAGGAGAAGTCCGGCTGAGGTAGGGGTGACGATGCCGGCTGCCTTCCGCGTCCTCGCTGGCGCTCCCAGCCTGGTGCCCAGGTCAAGATAGCGGTCGCGCTGAGCCGCCGTGACGAGGGAGTGGAGACGGCCGAGTAGGCAGCGTCGCGGACGACCTCGAGCCTGGTCTCCAGAAGACGCTGGATCTGCCGACCCAACTTGTCCAGCTCCGAGCCGAGCTTGACAAGAGCCCGTTCCTCCGCGGTAGCCATGAAAAACAGGGGAGACAAAACAGAGGGAGAAAGAAAGAAACAGGGGGAGAAAACAGAGGGAGAAAGAAAGAAATGGAGAGAAAACAGAAACGAGATAAAATAATTCGATGTCGGTAAGTGTATTATACTGATTTAGAATTCTAGTGTTTAATGTAAGTGTATTAGACTATAGCTAAGCTATGCTAATGTGATACGTGAATCCGCGTTTGCGTGCGAGCGTGCTGCCATGCGCCGGTGAAACAGCCGTCTCTCTTCATCTCTCAATTCATTCAAAACACAGCTAAAAACTCACCTGTTTTCTCAATATTTTCACCTAAACTCTTCATCCTAGACCGGCTTCAATTTATTTAATCTGTTTGTATTGGTGTTGCCTGTTTTGTATTTTTAGTATTGTTTGTTAGTTTGCGTATTTTGGTTTTTGCATCTGGAAAGCATCCTTGAGCATCTTGAAAGGCGCTATACAAATGGAACTTATTATTATTATTATTATTATTATTATTATTATTCCCTGTGGGCGTGCCGCTACGTTGTCTGCGTGTCGTTATGTCCATATTTGTAGTTGGGTGTGGGTTGCACCTGTGCCTTGTCTCGAGATCACGAGGGTCTGTGTTAATCACCTATTTAATGTGCGTTCGCGCAGTGTCTTGTGCTCGTCTTTGTCTAAAGTTTCGTGCCTGTGTGAGAGGTGTGTTGTCTGTTTGCACTCCGCACGGAGCTTCACGTGTTTGTTTTCATTAAACGTTCAGTGTTGCAGTTTTCGTTCGTCGTGCCTTGTATTTCGAGCGTCACACTAACTAGATATTTAGACATAATACTGCTGTAATACTGCAAAGTCATGGTCAGAGGTGAACTTTGTATAGCCAGTGTGTATTTTATTTAAAATAATTAACACCCTTCAGCCAGTGTGGCTTTGGACTATGGGTGGGTATCACCACTGATTTCCCATTTCGATTCGATTTCGATTCACAAAGTCCCGATTCAATTCATTTTTCGATTTGATTCGATCTGATTCAATATCGATTCTTGTAGGGACATTTCAGTTACAATAAAAAGTGTAGTTTGAATGTGAAATGTTGTAATGATACAAGGAACACTCAAACTTTATTAAAATTTATCAAGATATTAGTGTTTATACTGTGAACAACAGTTACATTCTTTTTTTAATACCAATTAATGCACACTCTTCCACATAGCTCCTTTACCAGAAAATGCATTGAAAGCGGTTTCGAACAGCCTTTTAAAGTGCAAATTAAGTTGTTTTTTTTTTACATGTAACAAAAACATTTATGAACATAGTTCTGAATATTGTAAACATTAAGGTCCAAAAACTAAGATTTATTCATGACTGCTTTTTGACATCTTGGAGATTGTCAAATTTTTCTGCAAGAAAATGAGCTGATCAACATGTTGGTGGACAGGTCCGTACCCTTCCCAGTCCACCAAGTACTGCAACACACGCCCCCGTCTGCGGGAGTCCAGGAGCTCGTTCACCCAGTAGGCCGGGCCACCGTCGATGTCCAGCGGAGGTGGCGGGGACGACTGCAGGTCAGGAGACAGACTGGAGGGCGGTGCAGGCTTAAGTAACGAGACATGAAAGGTGGACGAGATACGGTAAGTAGGAGGAAGTTTAAGCTTGTAGGAAACGGGGTTAACCTGAGCCAGGACCTCGAAAGGCCCCACGTAGCGGGGGTTCAACTTCCGGCATGGTGTCTTCAGACGGAGGTCCTTGGTGGAAAGCCACACCATTTGGCCAGGTGAGTATGCGGGAGCCGCCCGTCTGTGGCGGTCGGCCTGGATCTTCTGGTGGCGGATAGCCATTCGGAGTCTCACATGGGCCGCCTCCCAGGTCCGTTTGCTGTGACGAAACCAGTCAGACACTGCAGGGAGATCTGAAGGTTCCCCCGACCATGGGAACATGGGAGGCTGGAAACCTAGGACACACTGGAAAGGGGTTAGACCGGTGGATGAGTGGGTGAGAGAGTTCTGGGCATACTCTGCCCAGGGCAGGAAACGACTCCACTCCCCCTGCCTGTCGCTGCAGTAGGACCTGAGGAAGCGGCCAATCTCCTGGTTCAGACGCTCCGCCTGCCCGTTGCTCTGGGGATGATACCCCGACGTCAGGCTCACTGAGATATTCAACAGTTTACAGAACGCCTGCCATACCCGAGACGTGAACTGGGGTCCCCGGTCTGACACTATGTCCTCAGGAAGCCCATAAAGCCGGAATACATGGGAGAAGACGGCCTCAGCCGTCTCCATGGCAGTAGGCAGCTTAGGCAGAGCGATCAGTCGGCAACCCTTTGAAAACCGATCTATCACCACCAGGATGCAGGTGTTTCCTTGGGACCTGGGGAGATCAGTCACAAAATCAACAGAGAGATGCGACCAGGGCCGCTGAGGGATAGGTAGAGGCACCAGTAGCCCTGCTGGCAGGCGTCGGGGGGTCTTACAACGAGCACAAATGTCGCATCGGTTTACGAAGTCCTTCACATCCTTCTGGAGCTCAGGCCACCAGTACTTTCTCTGAAGCAGCTCCACGGTCCGCAGGATACCCGGATGCCCAGAGGTCGGGGCTGTGTGTACCCACTGCATCAACTCCTGACGGTGTGTAGTAGGCACATAGGTCTTACCCCGGGGACACTCGGCAGGAGCAGGTTCGTCACGGTGAGCAGTCCGGATCTGTGTATCCAGGTCCCACTGAACGGGAGCAACCACCATGGAGGCCGGGATGATCGCCTTGGGAGGCCCCGACGTGTCGCTTCCCTCGTAGAGACGGGAGAGCGCGTCTGCCTTGGTGTTCTTCGATCCTGGCCTGAAAGTGATGACATAGTTAAAGCGAGTGAAAAAGAGAGCCCACCTCGCCTGTCGCGCGTTCAGCCGCTTCGCCGCCTTGATGTACTCGAGGTTCTTGTGGTCGGTCAGGATCAAAAAAGGGTGCGATGCCCCTCCAACCAATGTCGCCACTCCTCCAACGCAGCCTTCACCGCCAACAACTCCTTGTTGCCCACATCGTAATTCCGCTCCGCCGAAGAGAGCTTATGTGAGAAGAAGGCACAGGGGTGGAGCTTCGGGGGCGACCCATGACGTTGCGACAGAATGGCCCCTATGCCGGTGTCCGAAGCATCCACCTCCACTACGAAAGGGAGCGCGGGGTCAGGGTGTTTCAGAATCGGAGCAGAACTGAACCTCCGCTTCAACTGCGAGAAGGCGCCCTCCGCTGCCTGAGTCCACGGCAGCTTTTTCGGAGACCCCCTTAGCAAAGACGTGAGGGGCGCAGCAACCAGACTGTAATTGCGAATAAAACGCCTATAAAAATTAGCAAAACCCAAAAATCTCTGGAGTTCTTTAACCGACCGGGGCCGTGGCCAATCACGCACAGCTCCCACCTTGCCGGTGTCCATAGTCACCCCCTGACGACTAATGTGATAGCCCAAAAAGTGCACACCCGTAGTATGAAAGGCACATTTCTCCAGTTTGGCGTACAAGTGATTTTCTCTAAGGAGCTGCAACGCTTCTCTAACATGCATGACGTGGTCCTCTGGGGTTTCTGAATAAATCAGGATGTCATCAATATAAACTATAACACAGCGATTCAGCAATTCTCTGAAAACGTCATTCATGAAAGCTTGGAACACTGAGGGGGCGTTGGCCAAACCGTATGGCATAACTAGGTATTCGTAGTGTCCGTTTGAAGTGATAAACGCTGTTTTCCATTCGTCTCCCTCCTTTACACGTACAAGATTGTATGCGCTGCGCAAATCGAGCTTAGTAAACACAGTGGCCCGACGTAACTGCTCCACTGCAGCAGGCACCAAGGGGAGAGGATATGAGTTTTTCACCGTCACGGCGTTTAGACCGCGATAGTCTATACAGGGGCGTAACCCACCGTCCTTCTTCTCCACAAAAAAGAAACCAGCCGCTGCAGGTGACACAGAGGGGCGAATGTAGCCCAGTTGTAACGCCTCTTCCACGTATTCCTTCATGGCTTTTGTCTCAGGGATCGATAACGGGTACGCCCGCCCTCTGGGGGGAATCGCACCGGGCATCAACTCAATCGCACAATCAGAGGGACGATGTGGGGGCAGAGTAGCAGCGTTAGTTTTGCTAAAGACGTCGGAGAAGTCAGCATACTCAGGAGGGAGACTAACTGTAGTCTGGACGACAGGGCTTTCAATGTTAGTCGTTCTGACTGCTGTATGTAGGCAACACTCGTGACACTTTTTGCTCCATTTAACCAGTTCTCCTGACGACCATGAAATGGTGGGGTTATGTTGAGCTAACCAGGGAAACCCCAACACTACGGGATGTTCTGGGGAGTGTTCTGTAGCAGACGACCGACCTTGGCGGAGGCGCAGGAGTTGTTCCCCTGGGTCACTACCTGTTTCTTAGTGGTCGAAGACTTCTTTGAACCTGAGTTCGAATGCAGCATAAGTCTGACCTGTAGTGGCCGTACCCCCAACTGCCGTAGCCCACTTGAGGGCTCTCCCAGTAAGCAGTGACATGACGAATGCGATCTTTGCGGCTTCAGAAGGAAAGGCTGTAGGCAACATGCTAAAATACAACGAGCATTGTAACAGAAACCCCTGACAGAGACCTGGGGACCCATCGTACTTATCGGGGATCGCTAGACGCACCGGGGCGGAGTGCCCCAGACTGGGGTCTGAAACAGGTGGTGAGGGAACAGGCGGTGGCGAGGGCTGAGGCGCAGCTGACTGGGCAGTAGTAAGGGAGAGACCTTGTAGCGTGCGAGACAAACCATCAACTGCGGATACCAGTTGGTTGAGTAGCTGTTCGTGGCTTCCCAGCATGCGTCCCTGGTTCATCACCGCGGCTTGGAGCGCTGGCAGTCCTGCTGGATCCGGTGGCGGCGAAGTATTCTGTAACGGTGGCGTACCCGAAGGTAGTGAGGGATCCATACGCAGGTGGAATAACAGGAGTTTTAATCACACACAAGGACTGAGCAGACCCCGTAGGGAAGGCAGGCAACAGTACAAAAAGGGCAAGGCAAAAAGGAGAGTCAAAAAACCAGGCAGAGAGTCAAAAAACCAGGACAGTCCAATAGCAGCAGGCAGAGGTACAGAAGGGCTAGGCAAACAGGCGTAAGACAAGAGGGCAGAGCTAGGATCGGTAACCAGGAATGCAGACAGGATAGTAAATACGGCTTGGTAATGCTACACGGGGAGGCAATACTTCGCACTAGTCTGTGTGAGCAGAGTCCTTAAGTAGGGCGTGGATGAGTAGCCGATCAGGTTCAGGTGTGCGGATCAATATTCGGGTGATGGCGCCCTCTGGCGGTCACGGGCGTGATTGCCAATCCTGACAGAGACAGCTCCTTTGGGCAGTAACAATATTGCCTGCTGTTGAGAAAACTTCACAGCTTTATACTTGACGCGTCGCAACTGGCGTGAGGGTCCACGCGCCGAAAACGACGTAATCGCGGTGGCTCCGTTCGTGCACTGTCGCTTCACGAGCTTGTGCACCCAATGTTGTAACTTAGCGCGTGCCGCGCTTCAGCGCAATGAACAAAGTCATATTTGCAGGGTTCATACACCTTTAAAAGGAGGAATTAAAGCACTTTGGTTATTTTTTTGGCACGGGGAGAACTTGTAGATAGTTTAATCGCAAATGCCTTCTCTAGTGGAGTTTGTTTGGGTTCTGGCGTTTTTTGAATATCAGGATGGTGTCGCGTTAAATGATTTCTCAGATTTGTGATATTCCCACAATATTTCACCTCCATTTTGCACAGTTTACACACAGCTGTGCTTTTATCCAACTCTTCCCTACCATCATCTGAATCCAAAATGTAACCATACATCTGCAGGGTTGCCAACTTTTCAAGATCGCTTGGAGTGAGATTTGAACCTGGAGGGGGTGGCGGTGTAAAATGTACACAAATTAAGTATTATATCGCGATCGATCGCTCGCCAGTGGTTGGCGCCAGAGCGAACTAGTAACTCATTGTATCATAGATGTGGATCAGAGGTACATTTTTTTTACTCTTGCTGCAGCCATGCTTAACTGATCACCCCAGCCAAGTGGCGGTGCTCGGATGATCTTGCGAGATAAAACGCGAGACGTTAAAACGGTACGCATATGCGGGGAAAATTGGCTAATTCTAAAGATCGATCTCAGGTTTCATAAATCGATATCGAATCATTCAAATGAAGATCGATTTGAATCGAAAGATCTATTTTTTAAACACACCCCTACTTTGGACATAGATCATTGCGTGCCATTTGCTGTGATGGATAATTAAAGTCTTGCTCTTATTTATGCATAGAAACATAAATCAACAATATAATCTGTAGCATCTTTATGCGCTGATAAACAAGGGGAGTAGGAATTCAACACAACATCAACTGAAAGACCTTACAGGCATGAACTCTGAACTGTCAGGCACCGTTCAGAAACTGATCAGTTCAGTTAAATGTACATGTATATGTATAGGGCTTTTTAAGCCCTATAAAAACTAACAATGTTCTTGTGCATACAGCATGAGAAAGGCTGCGCTGCCTCAGCTTATCGTACACAACACTCCACAACACTCCACTACACTCTACAACACTCCACTGTGCTGACGACGCTGAAGTCGGTTACTTATTCGCAGTTTGAGATTTGTTCGGTTACTTATTCGCAGCTCCTTATTCGGCGGCTGAAGTTGGTTCCTTATTCAAAAAGGTTGTTTTCACGATGCGTGTTTGCTGCACACTTTGTTTAAAAGTGATAGATTAAAACAAATGAGCATTGGAGCATACATTTAAGAGGTTATTGTTTCCCATACTGATTTTGTGAATGTAGAAAAAAAATTAAAATTTTATGAAAGCATTCCTTTTTTAAAATGGTTTCTAATTCAAGTCGTTCCAATTGTATGCGATTTGTACATGATGATTGAATTCGTCAGCATTTCTAACGTAAGGAAACATATTCTTAGATTTGAAAACTAAAAACACAGAAATGCTGTTCTAGAACACAAATTAATTGGAAGAAGAAATACCAGCACACTGCATGGCATATTGAGCAGTGGGCATATAGGTGAACGCATTTAAAGGGGCAGGTTCAGAGGCTTATTGAAGGCCTTATTGATGGTGGGCCAGAGAAATAACAAATGCATCATGAAGAACAGGTCACTCCCGAAGAGAGGAACGTGATTTTAGCCTGATCCAACATCATTTAATACCTCAAATTTATCTGGAAACACGGCATATTAAGTAGTTAAGTGCACAGAAAGCGCACTGAAATGATTCAGAGGGGCAAGTTCAGAGGCCTGCTGTATGCCTATCATGTGTCGGGCCAGACAAGCAACACATGCATCATACGTAAACAGTTACTATCTGTAAGAGAAATCTCATTTTGGCCTGGCCTGACATAATTTTATGCCTCAAATCTAACATTTACATTACATTACATTTTACATTTATGGCATTTGGCAGACGCCCTTATCCAGAGCGACTTACATTTTTATCTTTTTTTTTTTTTATACAAGTGAGCAATTGAGGGTTAAGGTGCCTTGCTCAGGGGTATCTCAGTCATGGCCTCAGGTCTGGGGATCAAACCCACGACCCTCCGGTCACAAGACCAGTTTCCTAACCACCAGGCCATGACTGCCCCTAACAGGAAACATGGCATATTGAGTAAAGTGCACAGGTGAAATGGTTCAGAGGGGCAAGCTCAGAGGCCTGCTGGATGCCTGTAAGGTCTTGGGCAGAGGTGTCAATTCCAGGTTCAGAAAGTAAAAGTCCTCACCAGGATTTTGCTCAGGCTTCCTGGATTGTGTTGATTCCACAAATTTTACCTGGATTGCACTAATTAGAAAAGCTAGCAAGCTTGAGCAAAATCCTGGTGAGGACTTTTACTTTCTAAACCTGGAATTGACACCTCTGGTCTTGGGCCAGGCAAACCTCAATTGCATCATACATAACTAGTTCCTATATGTATGAGACACCTGACTTTGGCCTGGCCCAGCATCATTTTATGCCTCAAATCTAACTGGAAACATGGCATATTGAGTAAAGTGCACAGGTGAAATGGTTCAGAGGGGCAAGCTCAGAGGCCTGCTGTATGCCTGTAAGGTCCTGGGCCAGGCAAAACTCAACTTATTTGATTATGTGATTTGCTTTTGCACATTCGCAGAGACACATAGTGGAATACAATGATGTTCAGTCGATTGCATTTCAAGGTGGCTTCTGGCACGAATTCAGCGTTTCTTTCTTTAAATACAAATCCACACACACTGGAGCTTTTACTTTTCATTGTGGCATGTTTTCATCACATCAGTGTTTAAATCAATGTCGTGATGATTACATTTAAAGGAGACATTTATATCTGAAATACCGTATGGTGAAAAGCAATACCTCTGTGCCGTGATTACAATTCGAGCTGTATTATATTCAATTCTGGCACAAATTTAGCGTTTTGGTTTTGAATGCAAATTCTTGTGTATTGTTTTTCAATAAAGAGATAAAGTGCATTGAAATGTAATGTAATAGTGCTTTTGCATTTCATTTTGGCATGTATTCACCATTAAAGTGACTAGATTTACTATAAGTACACCCCCTGCATCCTCCCTTGCTGTGTGTGTGTTGTACAGCCCCTGACCCCTCCCATAGGGTGGGTGTGTGTGGTACAGCCCCTGACCTCTCCCTTTGGGTGTGTCCATGTGTGTGTGTGGTATAGACGCTGATTACTCCCTTTGGATGTCTTTGTGGTATAGCCCTTGACTCCTCCCTTCAAGTGTGTGTGGTTCTGTGTTGTACAGCTCCTGACCCCTCCTTTTGGGCATGTATGTATGGTAAAGCCCCTGACTGCTCCCTTCAGGTGTATGTTTGTGGTACAGCCCCTGACCGCTTACTTCGGGTGTCTGTGTGGTTTTCGTACATAAATATATTTCTTTTGGATGTGGTTCTGTGTGTGTGTTCATTTGTTGCACCTGTTACTTGTCTCGTTACCGTTATGTGTGGCACTTGTTCCTTGTTTGTTGGGTTATTGAATGTGTGTTGATTTTGGCTTATCACTCATCTTTGTCAGAGTTAAAATCCTGTTTAGTCTTTGTCTGTTTGTTCCTGCTAGCACTAGTCGCGCTAGCAACTATTATAAAAAAGCCCTGTTAAAACTGCTGTTGCATCTCGGCATCCTGGCCTAACCTCGCCTATTACATTAACATTTACTGGCATACGTCATTTTAACTACATCTTAATAATAATAATAAATAATTCATTTTATTTCAAGGCGCCTTTCTAGACACTCAAGGACACCGTACACACAATAAAATACAAGTAAAATGTAGCACACACAAGAGAAAACAATACAATAACACTTTTTTTTAAATCAGGTAATATAAGCTAATCTAAAAAAGTGCGTCTTAAGTCTGCTTTTAAAATGTGTGAGAGAATGAATGTTACGGATGTCGGGTGGGAGCGTGTTCCAGAGTTGAGGAGCAGAGCGACTGAAGGCCCTGCTCCCCATGGTACTAAGACGAGCAGTAGGAACAGTGAGATGAATGGAAGAGGAGGATCTAAGTGTACGGGAGTGTGAGGTAATGTGGAGAAGATCTGAGAGATAAGGGGGAGCCAAATTATGGATAGATTTAAAAGTGAGAAGCAAGATTTTAAACTGGATGCGGAAATGTATGGGAAGCCAGTGGAGCTGCTGTAGGACCGGGGTGATGTGTCGTATTGAGGGAGTTTTGGTGATAACACCACCAATAATCTAGACGTGAAGTAACCAGACTATTGACAAGGATAGAAGCTGTGTGAGGGGTGAGGGAGGGACGAAGACGGTTAATGTTCCTGAGGTGAAAGTATGCAGTGCGTGTGATGTTATTGATGTGAGATTGAAATGACAGTGTGCCATCAAGGATAACACCCAAACTTTTTACCTTTACAGAGGGAGCAATAGCAGCATTGTCAATATTGATATAAAAGCTGTCAGTCTTGTTGAGTACTGATTTGCTGCCAATTAAAAGAACTTCAGTTTTATTGCTATTAAGTTGAAGGAAATTGGAGGAGAACCAGGATTTTATTTCTAGAATGCAGTCAGAGAGAGAGGGAGGGGGGAGAGTAGTGGATGGTTTAGATGAGATGTAAAGTTGGGTGTCGTCAGCGTAGCAGTGAAACTGAATGTTAAATTTCCTGAAAATATAACCCAGTGGAAGAAGATAGATGATAAATAAAAGGGGACCTAGTACTGAACCCTGGGGGTTGAGTGGTATTGTTGACAATGGAGAACAGAGTTTTTGCGTTACCTTGGCTTTTAGAAATGAGATCAGAGAAATAATCTGCCTTTGTAGTGTTGATAGTTTTTATAGTGAAGTAGGTGGTTATTGTACATATCTTTGTGTATATTGAGGCCGGTTTTCCTATAGAGGCGCTCCAACTGTCTGGCCCTAGACTTAAGTTCCCTGAGTTCCGAGGTGAACCAGGGGGCTGAGAGTGTGAAGGTAACTGGTCTGGATTTAATGGGGGCTAGAGTGTTCAGGATTGCTTGCAAGTTGGTATTGTAATTATGGACAAGCTCATCCGGTGTGGAGTCAGTGTCTGAGCAGGGCATAGTGGTAATAGCAGCTGAGAGTGATGTTAGATTGATGTTCTTGATGTTGCGAAAGTGTATAGTACGTGGAGTGTTGGTTTTAGAGGTTGAGAGCCGTAAATTAAAAGAAACGAGAAGATGGTCAGTAAAAGGAAAATCAGAAGATATAAAATTAAAAGGTGTAATACCAGAGCAGCAAACCAGATCCAGGGTGTGACCTTTACAATGAGTTGGAAAGTCAATATGCTGATGCATTCCAAAACTGTCCAAGCAGGATAAAAAGTCTTTAGTAGGATTGCTGGAAGGATTGTCCAAGTGAAAATTAAAATCACCCAGTAATAAAATATTAGGTGAGAGAGACATTAGATGGGTAATAAAATCAGCAAACTCATTTAAAAAGACAGGA
The DNA here is from genome assembly GCF_052324685.1 of Brachyhypopomus gauderio. NCBI lineage: Eukaryota > Metazoa > Chordata > Actinopteri > Gymnotiformes > Hypopomidae > Brachyhypopomus > Brachyhypopomus gauderio. The sequence continues at coordinate 34,764,379 of NC_135212.1, forward strand.
TTTGGTTTAGGTGGTTGGTAGACAATAGCAATAAGAGTAGGTATGGGTCCAGATATTTGTGACACAGTGGTTTCAAAAGAGCTGACAGCAGATGGTATACTCACGGCCGAGACCTTCCAGTTCTCGCGGTAAAATAACGCGAGACCACCCCCGCAACTCGTAACTCTCGGCTTACAGATGTAAACAAAGCCGGGAGGACAGCTGTCGTTCAGCTGAGAGAAGTCATTTGGCTGTTGCCATGTTTCCGAAAGACAAAGACAGTCCAAACTGTCACGTAGGGCAACGCCCCCTCTCGTAGCTGTCACTCTGGGTTCCCTCATGTCCGTGTTTCCTGCCTGTTTGTCCCGCCCTGCTCGTTGGTTTTGATTCCTCGTTTGTTACCACACCCCTGTGTCATTGTCATCACCTGCCCCTTGTTTAATGTCTGTGCATATAAGCCCCTGAGTCTCCCTTGTCCTTCGTCCGGTATTTTGAATTATTTGTGATCGTTTCTGTCCCTTCGCTGTTCTCTGTGCCTGACCGTTTTCGTGTTTCTCCTGTTTCCCGTGCTCCCTGTGTTGTGATGCCTGTCTTTGCATGTTTTACGGACTGCCCTCCTGTTATCAACCCTGCCTGGCTATCCGACGATGATTACGGTATTCCCCTGAATAAATCTCGCTCTTCTCAGCACTTGTGTCCGTCCTCTCGCTCCGTGGCGCGAGCCTCGTTACACAAACCACAATCACTTATCAGATCTTGAATGAACTGCCCCTTTCCTGTAAGCGAGCGTATGTTCAGCAGTCCAAAGTTAGTAACAGGGGTGTCCAGGTGATCGGAGTTAGCATTAGCCGACCTCACCGGGTAGGCTAGCGCGCTGTAGTTCAGATCACGGGCTGGTCTGCGTGAAGGACGCCGAACCCCAGACCAGATGGAGGAGATCTGAGATGATGTTCCAGTAGATTGTTGTACATTCCGACGTGAGCCGCGGTGCACGTACCTCGGGCGGGGCTGGTAGCGGATCTCGGAGTCTAGGTGGCAGTCCAGCAACCATGGCTCAGCCGAGCGAACTCGCAGCCGCCGAAGCTCCGCTGCAGAATATTGCAGGAGATGCACGACTGGACGATCGGTTATTGTCACAGTCATCAAGGTAAAGATAAAAATATGGCATGGATACATAATAATAAAACCAACAGATACAATCAATTAACTAACTAAAACTTGCAAAAGTAAGGAGTCGGTAGGCAGCGGCGTCAGGACGTGCCAGCGTTCACTCAACCGTCCCCAACCGTCATGAGTGTCTTAACATCAATATAGAAGGGCATGATTTCGTTTGTTTTAGTAACATATATAATCTGAGGCATTTGAGTATTAATGCTACTGGACTCTTGGACATTTGAATTACAGAAATGATTTATGAATGAAGTTGAAATTTGAAAATGAAATTTCTATAGCACCATATCAATTTCCAACATTAGCTAACATTACCTAGCCAGCAAACCCTGGCAAATATGAGTAATATTAGAAAGCACAAAAAAAGACTAGGGGAGGTGGACATTGGATGTCTGTGAGGCTGGGTACATGTCACTTTGCAGACACGTGCAAAGTATATGATAACAGGTTTTATTATTAATAGCGCAGTGAGACAGGACAGGGATCAAAACCTGATCCAAGACAACATTCAAGGGCAAACCAAACACAGGGTCAAAAACAGTCTGCAATAAACTGCAAGAGCCAAGCAACAATACAAAGGGGAAGAGTAGTGCAAACAACAGATCAGGGGTGAGTTTCCCGAAACGTTCTTAGCGCTAAGTACTTCTTAACCTCGTACGTTTCATACGAGGTTACGAAGTACTTAGCACTATGAATGTTTCGGGAAACCTACCCCAGATCGAACCATGAATAGACAGGCAGTATAATAACGCTTGGTATGCTTACAAAAAGTTCAGCAATAATACTTCGCACTGAGGTTATGAATGGGTAGGTCTTAAATATGTGTACTAATGAGAGACACGGGTGTGAAGAATCAATACTGAGAGGAGGAATGAGGCAATCGACACAGAGGGTCCTCTTGGTTGTGCTGCATGACAAATTCTTTTTGTGAAAAGATGGTGTAGCATACCAATCAGTGAGGGCAGGCGGGGCAGTCTGAGAGCAGAACAGCAGCAGTGCAGTTTCAAACTGAACAACGCAGAGATGAGCAGGAAAGTCCCAGCTCTCCTTCACCAGGTCAACATAAACTTTGCATGCAAGACATACCTCTAGTTCAATTAGAAGTAAAAATTTACATTCATGTTATATGAATTATATAACACATTGATAATACGCAACAAAAAAACATTTTGTGAAGCACATGTTAAATCAAAAGCACTAGTTTCATCTTCACTGTATAGTTTATTAAGCAATAATTAAGATGAATCTGATACGCACACATATACTATACACTAAATATTTGATGACCATTTATCAAAAGCTAAAAATGTTTTGTTCAAAGATGTAGAAATAAAAAACAGAAGAGATATGAAATACACATAAAACAAAGTTTGAGGTTTTCAGATGAGCTAAAAATGCTGTGATTTAGAGTTTGACGTTAATTACATGTTACTGACAACAGAGATGCTCACAAGTCATTTTTTGCAAGTCCAAGTCAAGTCTCAAGTCTTTGACCTCAAGTCCAAGTCAAGTCTTTGGTCTCAAGTCCAAGTCAAGTCTCAAGACTTTGTTCTCAAGTCCAAGTCAAGTCCCAAATATTTGAGTGACACTGTAGTCGCAAATCACTGTATAGTTATAATGGCCTGTTATGACACTTCTGATGTATAATAGCTTAAACTGGTAAATGAAGAAACACATTTTTTTAAAGTGTGCACACAAAATTCCAGATAAATTTTGTATCCGTATTTTTCTCCAAAAAGTATTTTTCTAACAAAACTGACATTTTTCTGGATACAGTATGCTCTTCTTTCAGTAGAACATCTGCTATATTTTGTTCTAAAAGATAAAGGAGGGCTGTGAAATAAAAAAACAAAATCACATTTTTAACTATATACATGAAAGGTCTTAGCCTGGCTCAGTGAGGGCGCATTATGAGGCCTCCATGACTGAACACCCTCTCTACTGGTGCACTAGTGGCAAGTCAATACCAATATTGCAATATTGCTAATAACCTTTCAGGCAGTGACTAACCTTTCCGGCTGGGTTTTCAGGTGGCGAATAAAAGTAGATGTGGTGGAACCAGCGTCCTGTATTTTTATGCCACACACTCTGCAGTTTGCTGCTCTTCTATTTGCTACTTTGTTTTGTACCCAAAACTTATTATGAATGGTGGAACAGAAGCGAGCATCCTCACCAGCGCCGCTATGATCGCGATGTTTTGCGGCGCGCGCAGCGCCAGGTTCGCGTGAGGTGTGCGGAGTCGCGCGCAACGGTCACTTGCGAAATACTTGACGCGTCGCAACTGGCGCAAGGGTCCGCGCGCCGAAAATGTCACGTCAGCAGGAAGTAAAAAGCATTCAGACAGGCGGAGAAAAGGTTGTCAAATGAAACACAAAAGGAACATTAAAAATAAAAGATTGTTCACGAGTCTCAAATCACGAGTCCAAGTCGAGTTGCAAGTCTTTTAAATGCAAGTCTAAGTCGAGTCTGAAGTCACTGTATATGCGACTTAAGTGCGACTCGAGTCCCAAACTCGAGTGCCCATCTCTGACTGACAAAATACCTTTCTATATACGTATGTATAAAATACAATATCATCTAAATGTATATTAATGAGGCTGATGTGATACCTAATCATAAGCCTGCAAGTGCGTAATTATGCCTTTGCTATTAGAGAGAAAATCTCAGAAAGCTGAAGAGAGACCTTGACCCATAAGGTGTTTCTTGGTATTCTGCTCTGGACTAAATACAATTATGAAACACTTTGGAGCAAAAATGCAAATAATCAAACCAAAGCTTGAGGCCAGAATAGCAAATATCTCCACAGCTACAGTGAATTTTCCAGGAGAGCTGACATAAGCTGGAATAAAGGTGATCCAAACTGCACAGAATATGAGCATGCTGAATGTGATGAATTTGGCTTCATTGAAGTTATCAGGCAGCTTCCGTGCTAGAAAAGCCAAAATAAAACACAGAAAAGCCAGGAGTCCTATATAACCCAGAACAGCCCAGAATCCTATAGCAGAACCTAAATCACATTCTAATATGATCTTTTCTTTGTAGTGCTTTAGATTTTTTAAGGGGAAAGGAGGGGATAATTTTAACCAAACCACACAAATAATGGCCTGAATGAGAGTGAAGGAAAGGACAATGAGTCTCTGCTGTGGAGGCCCAAACCATTTCATGACATTACTGCCTGGAAGTGTAGCCCTGAAGGCCATTAACACCACTATTGTTTTCCCCAGAACACAGGAGATGCAGAGGACGAAGGTGATCCCAAACACTGTGTGGCGCAGCATACAGGACCACTCAGAGGGCCGACCAATGAAAGTAAGTGAACAGAGGAAACACAGAGTCAGAGAGAAGAGCAGCAGGAAGCTCAGCTCTGAATTGTTGGCTCTGACGATGGGAGAAGTCCTGTGTTTGTAAAAGACAGCAGTAACACAAACAGACATGAAGGCCCCAGTGATGGAGAACACTGTCAGAATGATGGCTAGAGTGTCATCCCAGGACAGGAACTCAACAGGTTTGGGGAGGCAGCTGTCTTGCATGGTGTTTGGCCAGAACTCAGGAGGGCAGCGTAGACAATCCAATGAATCTAAAAGAACAGAAACACAAAGTCATGTTGCTTTCAGAGAAAAGTCTAAAACAATGTCTCATTATTTCTGTTGGTGTACAGAACACTGCAGTACAACAAATAAATGACTGACTGTTACAAGTGCTGTAGTTAGAAAAAACTCTGTGACTACTGTGCTGACCATAGAAACATGTGATTCCCATTTTTAGTCATCTTCTCTCTAGATTTCTTGTTTATGTAGTCTTAAGGTATTACATTCTACATTTGTATTCAAGGGGACTGGAATTTGTGTTGACAATTCTGTTTAATGTCTTGATGTCTTTATATATATATATATATATATATATATATATATATATATATATATATATATATATATATATATATATATATATATATATTCAAGAATATTGGGGACGAGTACTTCAGTTTCCAGTACAGGCTGAACGTACAGGCTCAGCCACACTGTTCCAAACTTGTAGCTTATCTACCAGAAAGAGTCAAGTCTTCCATACAGCACATAACACAAAATACAGATCACAATATTATAATAGTGACTTCCATATATTCCAAGTCTAAATCTATTCTACACTACAGTAGCACGGGGACACAACAACATGGTGAGAAATCAGTGCGGTACCCCAGCTTTCTCCCTCACACTTTCCCTAGCTTTCTCCTTCACTCTCTCCCGAGCTGTCTCCTCTCCCTCACTCTCCCTAGCTGTCTCCCTCGCACTCTCTCTAGCTCTTCCTCACTCTCTCCCTCACTTTCTCCCTAGCTCTCGGTTTCTCCCTTACACTATTCCTCACTCTCTCTCTCACACACTCTCCCTTGTGCTCTTCCTCGTACTCTAAAAAGAAAAGGAATACACCATCAGCCATGAATAAACCATACAACCAGGCTTATATATTTGATTTCACTCAAAAAACCCTGTATCATACAATGACAATGCACCAAAGCAAAAATAAAAACTAGACACCACATCCAAACATATGCATTTCATATCCATGTACATATATCAAACACCATGCTAATCCCCAAAGCCCCCAGGATGCATTTTGCCTCCTATGTTCAGTAAGCAATATATCACATTATATATCACAAGTGTTGTCTGGTGCATAGTACAATGTAAATAACTGATACCAAAACCTGTCATATTACTGATATCTCCCTCTGCACATTGTATACAGTCATAGCAGCAGACAGGCCTTCCCTTCTGTACAGCCTTCCTGGAGCCTGGAGGACAGCTCTCACTGCACACAGACACTGGAACCTGAGAGATATTAGAAAAGAATGCAAAGGAAATCAGTGTCCTGAGGCTATAATAATACATAATAATAACAATATATGCCCTTTTGAGAGTTTGTCAGACTCACTGATTAGGACAACACTAAAGTGTCAGGTGTTATTCTTCTGGTCTGGAGGTGAAGAACAACTTTTTCTAGTGCATATGTACATAATGTGATATACAGTACCTCAGTCTGTCCGCCCACCCAGCTGACAGCACTGCTCATTCTGAACTCCTGTCCTTTTGGTTTGGACGAGTCATAGTAGCCCACTGTCACAAAGTCTAAAGCACCATCTTTCTTAAACTGCAGGTTTATGAGCTCATAGACAGCCTCGGGTTCTCCACTGGAATCAAAGTTGAACTGGTAACCATTCTTTGTGGTGAAGTTCACTCTCTTAAGCTGGTTGTGTATCTGCAGTATTGGACACAACTTCATGAATGTTCAAGACAATGTGACAATAGCTTCTCTACTGATAGTTCAGCCATGCAGTGTTTAAATAAACTAAAATATCACTCATCTTGCGGCATATTTTTATTCTTATAAATAGCCTATTATAAATAAAATGCATGATTGTGCATAAAGGACAGACAAACATCTCACATTGCTTAATAAATGAATTAATGAATTTGTTCTAATTAAGAAGTATACCTGCCACGGTGCGAATGTAATCGTCTTGTCGCATTTTGTATCATTACATATAACGCCATGGATAGCATGCGCTATGGCGTATGTAGCTTTATACACCATATTAGTGATGCGCAGCTGTGACGTGTCTGTGTATGGGTTCTGTAGCGCGCGGATGTCCTCACTGCCGTCACATTCCCGCCCGCCTGTCCGTCCTTTTAGGCTACAGCTGAACGAACTCTCCCAGAATTCCGTTAACAATGGCGATTCCGAGACTTGTGCTGGAGAGAGGTCTAGTAGAAACTCACGAAGACCTGGGATGACTGACCGTGGGAATCCAAAACCTAGTGCGCCAGCGCATGTGTTAAATCTTAGAAAGTCTGGATGAATGATCCACGATTCGCTGGCTATCCACTGAATCGGAGGCGGTGATTGCCGTGCCAGTTCGTCAATGATAAATTTCATGTCTCCTGCGTGAACAAACGCTACTATTACTCGGGCCGTTGATTTCCGAATGATATTTGCCAATCTCTCCAGTTTTCGATGTGGTTGTGTCCTTATGTAGGCCTCGGAGTACTCCACACAGATCCCCTCCTCCTGCGCAGCCTTTATGAAAGATGTCATTCCATAGTTTCCGTAGTCCGTGTCGCTGCGTACGGCCCCAATCCATGTCCAGCCATAAGACTTGACCATTTTTGCCAGCGCAGCCGCTTGGTGTTCGTCACTAGGTACCGTTCTAAAGAAGGCGGGAAACGGACGCTTATTGCTCAAGCACGCGCATGTTGCAGAATGACTCACCTGTGATTCGGTTAGTTGAAAAGATAAAAATAAATGGTAGTAGTTTGATTCAGTCGTTCAGGTACTTGTTTTATTAGCCCTACTTGTTTTTAATTGCTACAGTAGACGTATAACGTGTTAGTTTATATATCTTCCATTTACCAGTTCTAGTGCACGTCCGTAAATCAGAACATTTAGAAGCTTTAGATTTTTCTTTTTGTAAAGACTGGAATATATTTCGGATTCTTATCGCTCACCTGTGGAATTCCAAAAGGACCGAGCATTCTGGCCATGCTAACTGACGCAGAGGAAGTAGAATCTCCTACGACAGCAGGTACAGTGGCAGCTCCAGATTTTAAACAAGACCTTGTTTCATTTAAAACGGTGTCCAAGCCGTTTTCAAATTGTAAAGCAACTTTGATTGCCATCTGTACGTCAGAGCACGAGTCGTATATCTGGTAGCCTAATGTGATGTCCGGTAGCAGATCGGTTCTGTTGTTGATCTCACGGATGGTGAATTCCATGGCACGGGCAAAGCGCAGCTGCCTGAAGTCCATGCTGCTTGGATACAGTAAAACAAACAAAAATCTAAGAAACTATATCAACATGAGCCATTATATCAACATAAAGCAATACATAGATATGGGTACAAAATAATAGAGAACATGTTTTAGTCCAATTATCATTTCTCAGTAATTCTACCAAAATACCCTGCTGTCTGTGCTGCCCACTGCACTCTCACAGACCTCCCAGAGCACTGTGGCTGTGGTGGCAGCGTGGTGTAGGTGTTCTCTCCTGAATTTGTGTAGTAATGAATTGTAAAAATCCCTCCAATTATAAAATCTCCATTCATAGAAAGCCCAGGCATATGAGACTCAGCCCACAGTCTGCAGCTGACTTGGTTTGCTTTATATCCTGCAGGGCTGAATACAGTCATCCACAGCACTGATACAAATGGCACCAGACTTGAAGTGATCTGCATGGTGGGCTTGGTGCCTCCCAGCACTCTGAAGGTCTGGGTGTCAGCTCTGCAGTGGTTTATATAACAGCATTTCTATGAAGTACTCTGTCAGTTATTGTGGGTGTGGACTGGCTACAGGAGCATGGACATAACTGTTTAATCATTACTAATTTTTATTTTGCCAGTAACTTTCAATATCACTAGTTTAAACTTGAGCCTCAGTACAGTATAAAATAAAAAATATATTCTGCAGTAACGGTTGGCTTTCTGCCAAGAGTCAGAACATAAACAATATGTATGGTTAACCTGCCAAAGTGCATTGAATATATTTTAAAAGCATTTGTATTTGCTTTATTTAAATCTACCTGAAATCTTGAAATTATGTTTGCTTTAAATATTATAAATGTTTCTCTTTATTTCATTTTGCACAAATCTTGCCTCCAGGGCCATGTGGCTACATTATGGTTTGCAAAAAGAGAATTTCTCGATGCCACGTTATGTGTTTCACTACCTTCATATTTCTATGAGGAAAATACATAAACTTTGCTGTAGGAGCAGAACATGATGAACATTCTAAAATGCAAATTAAGAAAGGTTTATCTTGCCTATTTCATACAAAATGCATCACAATGTCCTTTACAAATCAAAGCAAACATCATAAAAATTGGCATAAATAAAAATTTACATTCTGTAAAAAGATACTATACAATCAAAACCAAAAAGTTACAATTTAGATTAAACTCAAATGGTGTTGTGTAATATAAATGAAATGAAATGGTATGTATCTCTATGTATCTAAGAGATCTAGGTAATCTTTATGAATCTTCATTTAGTGCTTTAGTACTAATACTTTAAAGTCTGTTCTGTATCTTATTGGATGTAAGTGTTAAGATTTTGGAAGTAGGAGATGTGCTCTGTTCTTTTGTTCCTGGTTAAAACTCTTGCACATGCATTCAAAATTAGTATAAAGTCAAGTTAAGAGACAACTGCAGTATTCAACCCTGTAGGATGTAAAAGTGTGCACAGGTTTCTCCATGTTGGGATATTAATTATGTTAGGATGACAGAATGGTGTTTTGGTAACTGTTCTAGTCAGAGGTTGCAATTTAATCTTTTATTAGATCAGTCAACTCCTTGGATCACCACCTTTTTGTCATGCAGGGGTTTGCATACCTGCATGATCCTAGGAGCTATGTTGTCAGGTAGAGTCTCTCAAGACAAAGTGGTTCTAGGTGATGGACCAGACAAAGAGTGATCCATAAAACGCCTATGGAATATACAAACATCAGGACCCAGTTTCCCTTGCTCGGATCAGGGTTTCCAGAACGGACTCTGACTGTTGTTTGTGATTTTTTTTTTCATCCCGTGACATTGCAAGTATGCTGTGTGTGTTTGGCTGCCACTTTTGCTCTGGTCTTTTGGCAGTTTAGTTATTTTAGTTATTTTATAGTTCTTTTAAAGTCCTTGTATAGTTGTAGTTTTAAGTTTGGCTTCTGTGTTACTATCATCTCCACTTATCTTCATACCCACTGCCAATATCTTTCTCTGTCTCCATGTGGATTTACAGAGCATTGTGGAATACTTTGGAAGACTTTTAAGTGATTAGAAACGAGTGAGTGAGTTGATCGTCAAGCTAAAGCTTCAACTGGAATTTAGGAAACTACATTAGTCAAAAAACTAGCTCTTTGCAGATTTGATGGCAGATTGATGGTGGATTGGTCTGGCTGGACGAAGAGAACAAAACCAGGATACAATATCGTGGATTCAAGTACAGAGCCAGAAGAAGAAAACAATGACTGTAAGTTGAATTCTGCTCAGCATTAGCCTAACTGAAGCTAGAAAAGGGACGTCTTTCTGTTGAATGACTAAGTGGAACGCAGTTTAAGGCGAACAGTTATCTTATGTGAAAGGGTTTACTGAAAATGGAACCACAAGAAAAGAAACGAGTCGTAAAAATGGCCAAAAAGAGCCAAGAAGAGCATAAGTCTAGACAAATGCCTAAAAAAAAGAACAAGCTAGGCCAGTTAACTAGCATGATGGGGAAAATTGAAGAATTAATGGTGGACGATGCAAATGCTGACCAAGTTAAGAATAAGCTGCGTGTCGACTTCAGTGGTTTGCAGCAAGAATTCAAAGATTTAAACGATAGTTTGCGGCAATTTATGAATGAGGAAGATTTTTTGGAAAATCAAAAGAATTGGTTTGAACCTAAACAACAATCTATGAATGATTTCTTCTGGAAATGTGAAAAGTGGATGAAAGATGTCATGAAGCATGCCGAGCAGACTGGGGACAGCGAAAGAGTGCATAGTGATAAGTCTTTATCCTCGAAGTCTTCCGCTAAACATTCTAAGCAGTCTAGTTCACGGTGTTCAAGCATAATTTCAGCATCCTCAATGAAGTTGAAAGCAGAGATTGAGCGTGCATCACTAAAGGCTAAGGCGGCAGCTATAATGGAGAAGCTGGCAATAGAATGTCAAAGCAAAGCAAATGTTAAAGGAATATGTCAGTGATGACTACAGGATTGCAGAGGCATACATAAAGGAAGTGTGACGTGCGGGCAGGGCGAAGGATGAGACACGGATTCCCTCTTTTGCAACTGACGTCACTTTTAATATTCACATATATACAATACATACACAGACGTTTGACACAGCGTGCAGACTTTAGACAACGACGAGCACAGGACACTGCGCGAGCGCACATTAAATAGACAAACCACATTAGCCCCACATGATTACGAGACGAGTCACAGGTGAGACGGATTATCACAAGACATAACCATAACCACGTAGATCCACAGATGCAGACGCACTACAAGATGGTGCTGCACTACAGTCTTTCTCATTGTTTTTGACTGGTTGTTCCAACACAATGGCAGATATTAGCAGTGGTGGACGAAGTACACCAATTATGTACTTGAGTAAAAGTACAGTTACCCTGCATTGAATATTACTCAAGTAAAAGTATTCACCTCAATTTTTTTTACTTGAGTAGAAGTACAAACGTATCTGCCTTCAAAAATACTTAGGTATTAAAAGTAAAAGTAAAAACCTTTTTTTTCTTAGCGTCACATCAAAACCCCTAGGCCTACTCGATCAACAGGTGAACAGGAAACAGTGCCTTACATTTGCCTAGAAAACACAAAATACACAAAACTAGCCTATATTATCCTCACAACATTCATTTCCAAACTTTATCCATAATAATAATTCACACTAGAAAGGTAGACAAGTAGACAAACCGTTTAATATGAAAACATAATTCACCACCAAACAGAACAATAATTTCGAACCGGCCACTTCAGACCTAGCTTGGGGGACTTTTTCTGAGGTTATACGTTGTCCACCACATGGCGGGACAGGGAAGTTAGAAGCTCTAGCACCTAGAACTAGAACTGTGTACAGCCCAACCAACTGAACATAATATTAATGTTCATAATGTCATAATATTAAACTTGGCCGAATAATTAATAATAATTAATATAATAATAATCAGGGTTGCCAACTCTCACGCAATGAGCGTGAGACACACGCTTTGACTGTCTTTACCAGAGACCGTCTTTACACGCTCAAACGACATACATCTGATTTCTCACACTGAAAAAAAATCTAGCTTATTTATCTCCCATCTACATATGATGTAGTTACTAGTTCGCTCTGGTGCCAACCACTGGTGATCGATCGATCGCGATATACTACTTAATTTGTGTCCAACAATTTACACTCGCCGCCACCCCCCCGCCAACATTTTACACACATGCCGCCGCCCCGCCCCCCAACCCTGATAATAATAATTTTAATAATAATTTTAATAATTTTGCTTTGCCTTGCTCATATTTGTTTGCCTTCGCCTCCCTCATAGGAATGAATTGCGAAGTTCGGTTCTCTTAGCCAGATTCGCGTGTATGTGTCCCCGGCTTTAACGTTTGAAGTGGGAGTCTCCTGTGTTAAACTGGCATTTAGCATCTCCACAGATTGCAATTTGGGTACTAGCACACTGCTTTGGATAAAAGCATCTGTTAAAAGTAGTGAATTTCAATGTGATATAATTAACCGGGGTATATAAACCACCCTGTTGGTAGTACTCATCTAATGGCGAACTTACCTCGATGTGTTTCTTCAAGTTTGATGGCATAAATGATGACAGCGATGTGTTCTTCGGAATGCAGAGGAGGAATACGAATAATTTTTCTTTTCGAGGAATTCAAACAATTGGGCTAAATAAGGCCAGGGGTGTTGGGGAAAGACATCTATTGCAGCCATGTCAGATACTTAGCCATTTAGTGTACAAATCTTAATCTCTTACTGAGCGCTGATTGGTTATAGTCTGTGACATGGTACACTTTAACCTTTCTGTATTTTATTAAGCGTTGATTTAAAAATGAAAAAGGAACGAGATGTTTCTGTAAATGTAATGAAGTGAAAAGTAAAAAGTTTCGCCTTGAAATGTAGTGAAGTAAAAGTATAAAGTCTTACCAAATAAAAGTACTTGAGTAAAGTACAGATACATGGAAATGTTACTTAAGTACAGTAACGAATTACATTTACTTAGTTACTGTCCACCACTGGATATTAGCTAAATGGAAGATTTGAACAATGCAACCAACATACGGGCTCTGGCTAGCAAGCTCCCCTACAAACTCAAGAGTCCTGGAGAAAGTTTGCCTGAGACCAAAAAGGGTTTTCATAACATCCATTGCCTCATCCAACAAAAATAAAGACAAAAAGGAAAGCGAGGAGACCTTAATATCAGACAAACCAAAGGCTGTTTCAATGGATGCCTGTCGCAAACCATGCTTTTACTGCAACAGAGAACATCACAGCTTCACAGTTTGCAGAGTGTTTAAGAGTAAGCCACACAAGGAAAAGCTTAAATTTTTGAAAAATAAAGGTGTGTGTTTTGCATGCTTGAAACATGGCCATATGAGTAGTAGCTGTAGAGAGAAGGCTCAGTGTCAAGAATGTTCTCATTCTCATCCCACCCTTCTGCACATTACATTCAAAGACTAAAAGGACTCGAAGAGACAAGCGGCAAAAGAAAGTAATGACCAGTAAGCCTTAACCAGTGTTCTCGTTCAAATGTCGGAAACTTGTGGTGTCACCGGGGCTGGTAAAGAAGGTTGTTTTCTTTCAATCATCCCAGTACAGGTCAAGGCACATAAAGGAACCAAGACAGTGACAACGTGCATTTTTGGATCCAGGAAGCTCTGCTACCTTTGCTACAGAGTCATGACCAAGATGGCGGCACGTGAACAATGCGAGGCTCAGCGTCTATCCAGAATCTGCTTTTTAACAGTTCTTTACCTATTTTTACATGGATTATTCATCCAGAATTGCTCGGCGTTACTGCCCTACAGCAGACTCGAGCTTCTGGACATCAAAAATCAAATCGGAAGTGCACGCAGGCGGCGCCGAGAATGTAAACAAAGGCGGGGTAAGCGCGAAGGGCTACGAGCTAAGCTAAAGCTAACTCCACACCGGCTGCCGTTACCCAGCATTTTCCTCGCTAATGTCTGTTCTCTGGCTAATAAAATGGATGAATTACAACTCTCCATCAACAATAATAGACGGATTATGGACTCAAACGCCATGATTTTCACCGAAACATGGTTAAAAAACAGCTGCCCAAACAACGCTATTGAGTTAGCAGGACGGCATGTACACCACGCCGACAGGACAGCAGATGACTCCGGGAAGACCAGAGGTGGAGGTTTGTGCATTTATATAAATAAAGCTTGGTGCACGGACTCTGCTACTACCGAGAGACATTGCTCACCGAATGCGGAGTTTATTATGGTCAAATGTAGACCTTACTATCTCCCAAGAGAACTCACTTCAATCATCCTCATTGCTGTTTATGTCCCCCCGGATGCTAATACTAAGCTGGCTATGAAAGAACTTTATTCAGCCATTAGTAAACATCAAAATAAATATCCTGAGGCTGCTTTTATTGTTGCTGGAGACTTCAACCACTCCAACTTAAAAACAGTTCTCCCCAGATTCCACCAATATGTATCCTGCCACACCAGAGGGGACAAAACCTTGGATCATGTTTATTCTAACCTGGCTGGAGCATACAAAGTGACACCCCTCCCCCACATTGGTCAATCTGACCATCTCTCCATTTTCCTCACACCTCGGTATTCACCACTCATCCAACGTGTGAAACCCACTGTGAGGACAATTAAAGTTTGGCCAGAGGGGACAGATGCTGTGCTTCAGGACCGATTCAGGAACACCGATTGGAATACATTCACTCATACATACTTGGATCAGTACGCCTCATCTCTACTCGACCACATCTCCACTACTATAGACAGTATCACTACCCAGAAACAGATCACCATGTACCCCAACCAGAAGCCCTGGATGAACAGGGATGTTCGTCTCCTGCTGAAGGCCCGCAACATCGCCTTCAGGTCAGGGGATGCACAGGCCTACAGTACAGCCAGGGCTGAGCTAAAGAGGGGCATCAGAAAGGCCAAACACCAATACAAGGAAAAGGTAGAAGAACACTTCTCCAACTCTGACCCCCGACGTATGTGGCAAGGTCTTCAGACAATCACTGATTACGGACCATCAACACCTCCCCTCCCTCCTCTGATGTCCCTTTCCTTGACGAGCTTAACAATTTCTATGCTCGCTTTGAGAGAGGGAATACAACACCTTCAACCAGGGCATATGTGTCTGCAGATCACCAACCCCTCACTCTTTTTTCCACCGATGTAGGAGCGGCACTGGGTAGGATTAAAGTCCACAAGGCTGCAGGTCCTGATGGCATCCCTGGACGTGTTCTCAGAGCGTGTTCTGGAGAGCTGGCAGGAGTGCTGACGGACATATTCAACCTGTCCTTAGCTCATGCTGTGGTACCGAACTGCTTCAAAACCACCTCCATCGTCCCGATACCCAAAACCTCCAAGCCAACAAGACTCAATGACTACCGCCCGGTAGCCCTCACCCCCATCATCACTAAGTGCTTCGAGCGGCTGGTCTTAGCACACCTCAAGTCTTGTCTACCACTCACACTAGACCCCCACCAATTTGCATGCCACCAGAACAGAAGCACAGAGGATGCAGTCTCAATGGCACTGCATTCTGTCCTCTCACACCTGGACAATAAAAACACCTTCGTCAGAATGCTGTTCTTAGACTTTAGTTCAGCTCTCAACACAGTCATCCCCTCAAAACTCCTCACAAAACTCACAGACTTAGGCATCAGTTCCCACACCTGCAACTGGCTACTGTACTTCCTAACCAACCGACCCCAACATGTCCAGTTGGACAACCACTGTTCATCCACCATCATCATAAACACTGGTGTACCACAAGGCTGTGTGTTAAGTCCCTTCCTGTACTCCCTCTTCACCTATGACTGCAAACCTGTCGATGGTTCCAACGTCATCATTAAGTTTGCAGATGACACCACGGTGATCGGCCTCATCAAAGACAGCGATGAGACTGCCTACAGGGAGGAGGTGGATCGTCTGGCTGAGTGGTGCGACACTAACAACCTCAAGCTGAACACTGAGAAAACCAAAGAGCTCATCGTGGACTTCAGAAGGAATGCTGACCCACATCCACCCATCCACATCAAAGGGACGGCTGTGGAGCGTGTGAACAGCTTCAAGTTCCTTGGCGTCCACATCTCTGAGGATCTCACTTGGATGACCAGCTGCTCCAAGCTGGTTAAAAAAGCCCACCAGCGCCTCTTCTTTCTGAGGACTTTGAAAAAGAACCACCTGGCCTCAGACATCCTGGTGAACTTTTACCGCTGCACCATTGAGAGCATCCTGACCAACTGCATCACAGTATGGTACGGGTGCTGCTCTGCCACAGACCGGAAGGCGCTGCAAAGGGTGGTGAAAGTTGCCCAGCGCATCATTGGAGCACCACTTCCTGGCATAGAGGACATCTACAGGAAGCTGTGTATGGATAGGGCTCGGAAAATAATCGAGGAGCCCAGCCACCCAGCACACAAACTTTTTAACCTCATGCCCTCTGGGAGGCGTTACAGGAGCCTCCGGACTAAGACCACCAGGTACCGGAACAGCTTTTTTCCAAAAGCTGTCACACTCCTGAACTCTGCCTCCTGAATTCAAACAACAACACTGGTCTGAACCCCAACGCATATATTAAACACCACCGAACACTTTAAAACGTCACTACCAGTTCCCCGTTGAATATAATAATATAATAATATAATAATATATGAACATAATATTTATATATACATACATATGTCCACCATAATATATTAACTGTATAATATATTTTTTAATACTCTGTATATTACTGTAATAACCTATACTACCTCAATAATCTGTATATTACATTTATCTGTAAATCATCTGTATAGTACATTCATAATCTTCATAAACCTCATATTACACTTGTAACTGTATATTTTCCCTATATAACATGCATAATCTGTATATTAACCCATATCCTGTATATATGTACATCTCTATTTCTATATTTTACATATTTATATTCTGAATAAGCACTTCTGGATGGATGCAAACTGCATTTCGTTGCTTTGTACCTGTGACATATGCAATGACAATAAAGTTGAATCTATCTATCTATCTATAAATGAGCTGAACATGAACGGACGCCACACAAGCATCTCTTTGCGAACAATGGGAAATGAGTCTGTGGTGAACACACGCGTGACAGGACTGGAAATCAGTAGCCTAGAAGGTAATCAGTTTATTGAGCTTTCAGAAGAGTTTTCACAAAATGCCATTCCTGTGACTAAGGATAGTATCCCACACCAAGAGGATGTCATCAGTTGGCCTCACCTAAAGGATGTGACACTTCCGGCCATTGAAGCAGAAGTTGGATTACTAATAGGAGCTAATGTTCCCAAAGCCACTTCAAGTGGTGAGTAGTGTGGATGACGGACCGTATGCTGTGAGGACAGCCCTGGGCTGGAGAGTTAATAGACCCCTTAAAGAAGGAAATGATGGACCGAGGTTGAATAGATCAGCAGCCTTTACAGCAAACCGAATCTCAGTAGCTAGACTAGAAGAGCTTTGGCATCAACAATTCAAGTTGGACTTTCCCGATGCGGGGCAGAACGAGATGTCCAAGGACGATCACCAGTTTATTAATTTGGTGTCTCAGTCATCACAAAAGATGGACATGAAAGATGTTAATGAAAGATGGTCATTACAACATTTGTGTCATGCGGGGTGTGCGAACATGCACAAACCGCTGGGGTTTTGTTATAGGAGCCCAAATGCCAGACCACAAACAAAAAACAATAAACTGAAACCTCCGCCACAAGGAATGCGGGAAAAGCGAGAAAGAAAAAACACCCTTGAATAAGAATACTCAAAAGGGAAAAAAAAACCCGAGGAGAAAATAAGGAAAACGCGGAGAGAACTCGACGTGAGGTAAGTATAAAAATAAAAATAAGATAATTCACTAGAGAAAAACAAACGCAGAACTGAGCAGACGCGAAAAGGACAACAGCACGAAAATAGAAAAGTAAATAACCCACAACAAAGGAATGCGGAATGAGATCAACGCGAATAAGAAAAACAGAAATCAAAAGACAACCCAAAAACGCAGAACGAAGTCAACGCGACAAAACGGGAGAGAGAGAAGGAAACGAAAACCGTCAGGGAAGGACTGACAATCCAGCCAAAAGCGGCGAAAAACAAAAACCCTTCCTAATCAAACCAAAAACTGGAATAGGAAGAAATATAGCGGGAGGAAAACTTGAGAATGGCCCAAAGGGGCGCAGGAGTAAACACTCGAAACGACAGGGGATAGCGGAGAGAAAAAAACACTGTAGAGAAGGCAAAGAAAGTAACGCAATGGAAACCACGATACCGGCTGACCGCTTGAAAGACCAAACAACTCAGCAAAGATGAGTCGCAGTCGGCCTCCTTAAGAAGGGTGAAATCCGGCTGCGGCTCATCTTCGCTGATTGAGAGTTGTGGAATGCGAACGCCTTCTGGTATTCATGGCATGCGTAGAGGAGGGACCTGCCCTGACAGGGGACCGCGAGCGCCCTCTGGTGGACATGGGCGGGGCAGCGCCGGGGCCTGCCCTGACAATTTGCCTTCCACTGAGAAACGAATCACTGTGCATGCCAAACAACAGGTCAGTAGCAGAGCAACATGCACTGAATCTAAGGAAAACATTTTTGAAAGATGCAGAATTTCATAAAGAATATGTTGCATTCATGGAAGACATTGTTAAGAAAGGCTATGCAGTAAAAATAGACAGTACTGAATGTGTTCCTGCTGAGGAAAGAACATGGTATCTACCACACCACGGAGTCAGACACCCAGTCAAGCAAAAGTTGCGTGTTGTCTTTGATTGTGCAGCAAGCAAAAGGATTTCAAGACCTTGATTATAATATGGACAGTTTACCAGTGGAGCGAGCATTAGGAATACAGTGGTGCACTGAGACAGATCAGTTTAAGTTCAAAATCAACATAAAATATCGTCCACACACAAGGAGGGGCCTGCTTTCATTTGTCAGCTCCATATTTGATCCTCTGGGGTTTATAGCTCCTGTTGTCCTGCCTGCCAAAAGAATTCTGCAAGAATTGTGCTGAAGTACTTGAATAGTGAAAGTATTAGATTCAAAACCTTTGTTGCTAATAGAGTGTCGGCCATTCTTGAACACTCTCATGCTTCACAGTGGAGGTATGTCAATACCGGCCTCAATCCAGCAGATCATATCCCCAGTCATATCCCCAGTCAGTCTGTCGAGGCATTCTTGAAATAGGAAAGCTGGCTTTTAGGACCAAGTTTCTTGATCTGTGATGAAGACCAGTGGCCAAAGAATCCAGATCCTAAAATGATAAATATGGATGTCCCAGAGGTAAAATGGGTTGTTCAGTCACATGTCATAAAGATGCAAGAGCTCAAGGATCCGTTGGACCAGGTGATGATGTATTACTCATCCTGGACAAAGCTAAAGCGTGCAGTAGCCTGGTTCTGAAAGTTGAAAGATCTGCTGAAAGAAATGAAGGCAAAGAAACAGACTGAACCAAGATCATCAGGCACAGAAAGAATGAATAAGTTCAAGAAAGATTATAAAGGAACACAACTTACCTGTGATGACTTGACCAAAGCAGAGACAGAAATTGTGAAATACGCTCAAAGGCAGAGATTCCAAGAAGATCTGGAAATGCTAAACATCAAAGACACATTCATGATGTCACAGCACATGCAGGTAGAAATCACATGCTGACTTAATTGTGCCAGTGATTCTGGATCCCTGGAGCAAACGGAGCCATTAGGACATTGTTGTCTAAGTGCATAATCTGTAAGAAGCTACATGGCACAGCTGGCAAGCAACTCATGGCAGATCTACCAAAATGCAATCTACCAAAATGCAGGGTTATGCCCGACGACCCTCCATTTATGAGAGTTGGCATCGACTACTTCGGGCCATTCCTGGTAAAAAGGGGAAGAGGACAAGTAAAAAGGTATGGTGTCATCTTTACTTGTCTTGCCATTCGAGCAGTACATTTGGAAGTTGCGTCCTCACTTGACACTGATGCATGCCTGAATGCAGTTAGAAGGTTCATTGCAAGAAGCGAAGAGGTCAGAGAGATGTATTCAGATAATGGTACAAACTTCAGAGCAGCTGACAGCGAGATGACGAAAATGATAAGGGAGTGGAATACTCATATAGAAAAACACTTGCAACAGAAAAGTGTTCAGTGGCACTTCAACCCTCCAACAGGTTCTCATCATGGAGGAACCTGGGAGCGACTCATCCGTTCAGTGAGAAAGATTTTAAACATTATGGTTAAAGAACAGCTGATGGATGAAGAAGGTCTTCACACCCTTTTGTGTGAAGGTGAGGCCATCATAAACAGCAGGCCCATAACAAAGGTATCTTCTGACATTAACGACTTAGAAGCCTTAACTCCTAATCACCTTTTGTTACTGAAAGTCAAACCCGAGCTGCCACCAGGAGGGTTCAACAGACATGATCGGTATGCAACTTTTTTGGAAAAAAAAGGAAAGGAAAAAAGGTCAAGAGCGAGGGAAAAAGAAGGAAGATTTTGGAGCAATATAGTTTTTTGACCTCTCTTTCTCTTGCTCACTTTATCTATACGAAACACTGGGATTTTTATGTTTTTCTTTGTTTGTAATGTCTTTAAAGTTTCAAGTAAAGCATTAACCCATTTCAACCCATCGGTCACAATTGTGACCAAAAAAAAATTCATTAATTATAAGCCTCTAAAAATGTTACTGGGTACTTTCCCAATACTATATAAGGATATATTGAAATATTACAGTGTTTCAATTAAATGTGGGCAGTATCACATTTTTTGAGTAAATTGTCACATGACCAGAGCAGTTTACTTCCTGGTTGCACCTTGAGAAGAGGATGGCTGCCTCAAAGCTCCAAAATAAAAGGATAGTAAAGTATGTTAAAATAAACATAGAAAAAAATATTTTTGTACACATGCTCTCTAAGTTGTTTAGTTATGATATATGCATTTACAATTAGTCAAATGTCTTTGGTGTGTTTGCAGAATGAGTAAACATATAAGCAGTCACAATTGTGACCGGTGGGATAGAAAGTTGTATCTAGATGCACACATACTAAATATACAAAATTCTTCAGGATGACTTTAAGTGAAGTCCTTGACATGTAGATGATGGCCCAGACAAACATGCAACATTGCAATCATACCTCAAAATGAGAAAGATGCTTTTATAAGTGTTGGTTCAGATATGGACTACCAGGGAGAGATGGGCCATTTGCCAGCTAGAATTTAAAATGCTGAACTGTTGGAGACAGATGATGACCGGAATAAAATTTACTGTGAACTCCCCCTCCCCTCACCCCCACCCCAACCAGCCCCCCACTGCAATATATCACCTTTGAAAATTAGAGTACAGGGCTTTTAGAAAACGTTCCAGGCAACCACAAGAGCCAACCTCTTCTTCACCATTGTCTACTGTTAAACGGCCAAGATCTTCTAGCCACCCAATAGATAAGATAAAAGAGCCTCCAACATCCTCATGTCACAAGACTGGCCAGTCTGAGAGACCTCCAAGATATCCTAGATGTCAGAACAGGTCTAAAGACACCCCAAGGTCCTCTGAATTCCAGAATGGAGTCTGAGGAACCTTCAAGGTCATCTAGCAACCAGAGGGGTCAGCCCGAAGGGGTATGGGCACAGCCTGAGGTGGTAAAAAATAGTCAAAGTCAAATTTATTTATATAGCGCTTTTCACAACACATGTTGTCACAAAGCAGCTTTACAATCGTATGGGTCCAGATCCCTAATGAGCAAGCCAAAGGAATACATATAGTATACAGCCCCAATGCTGCTGAATGTGTCAAACAGAGCTGTCCAGATCCAATGGATCCAATGAGAGATCAATGTTGAAATGTCCAAACTCTACTCTACCCAGACCAAGGCCAGGCCACTGAATATGAATATGGAAGAGCTCCTTACATTCTATGGGATTTTACTGGAATCCGGATACAGCACAATTCCAAGAAGGCGTATGCACTGGTCGTTTGATGATGTACACATTGAAAGCATTTCAAATGCAATGCGGAGGAAACGATTTGATGAGATCATGGCCTCTCTACATTTTGTTGACAACACCAAGATCACAGTGGACTCATTTTTCGAAGTCAGACCCATCTTCACTGAGCTCAACACATCATACAAAGTCATGCCATATCCAGAATGGCTGGTTGTGTATGAAAGCATGATACGATATTATGGCCATCATGGATGCAAGCAGTTTATCAGAGGCAAACCAATCTGTTTTTGTTATAAAATCTGGAGCCTTGCCTCACACAAACGGTACATGCATCATATGAAGCCATATGGGGGACGCTTCACGCTCCTCCCACAGACCAGATTAGGTCAGGGGCCTCAAGATTCAACATCACAATCAAGTCCAAGAAGTGGTGGTGGCCCACTTTTGCATGGTCTCTCAACAGTGCACTTGTGAATAGTCATTACTTTTATAGAGATGTTATGGGAGGGACCATTGATCTGCTCACCTTCACACGAGTAGTGGCACAAACCTTTCATTGAGAATACGCATATCATCCCACCGGTCACAATTGTGACCGGTAATAAAACACACTTTTTCATCTACTTTTCTCATTTTTTTGGAGGAAATAATTCTTGATTATTTCAAAGGGTTGCTAATAACACATGATTTGCATATTTGCATGTCTGGGAAAAATTTGGGCATAAATGGGTTAAGTATGAAGAAATGGACTTGTGGAATCATTTAAGTGATTAGAGACGAGCGAGTGAGTTGAGCGTCAATTGGAATTTAGGAAACTACAGCAGTATTTGTGACTTTAATAACCCATTAAAGTATTTAGGACTAATAATAACCCATCCGTTTGTTAGACATTTTTTGGTTAGCTGTTTGTTTTCATCTGTTTATCTTCATCTGTTGAACAAGAGAAGAAATTACATTTTTTGAGCTGATTCAAGTTGCACCATTTGAATCTGAACTTTGGAGAACAAAACAGCCCCCGGACAGGGAAATGACCAAAGGTGTCTTTGTAACAGGGTGACAGAAGCAGCAGACATGTTTGGCAGTGTTGGGTCGAGTTTAATGTCCTTCTCCATAACAGATACAGCACAACAAAAAATAAGTAAAGAACAGAGGAGCGTAGCAGCTGAAAACTAAGCTGTGTCTAAGTCACATCTCACTTGGTCTCGCAACTGTAGGCATGGCGAAAACTGCACAGCAACATGTGGGTAGGCTCAAGCAATGCACAGCGGGAATGGCGGGACCTGTGGGCTTATAAAGAAAGCGACAAGTGATATGGAACAGGTGTATGTGATGATGAACTGGTTAAGCGGGGCAGTGGGCAGCTCCCCTGCAGAGCCGGTCCGGCCTACCGTGACAGTTTTGTACAAAAAAATTTACAAACAATTGTTACCATGTTGAATGTACACTTTCCTAGTGCATATCATACGAACTACTAATAGACCTGATTTATTTCAGCGAACTCGGAGCGGTCGTTTTCAGCGTGGTCCTAGCGCTTGATTCGTCACTATTTAAATATTTGTTTTTAACCGTAAAAACTGCAGGGAACCAAAACCGGCTTTTGAAAAAGTGGGGGGTGGGGGGGGGGGGCATGCCTATAAATTTTTTTTGCTGATGCTGGTCCAGCGTGCCGCGTGCCAGTGATTATGCCAACGGTGGCACGCATGCCATAGGTTGCCGACCCCTGGTCTAGAATTTTGTGTGGTCTACATAGGTAGGAGTTTAAAAATGGATTTGAGTAAAATTGCTTTAAAGAAAATGCAAAGATACTTGAATCAAACCCATATGCATTTGAATTGCACCATAGTGTCATAGTTATTATGTAACTATGATAGTTAAGTGTGCTGAAGCCATAACACCTCATTCAACTTATCAACTTCCTTTCAGTCATGGACTTCACTTGCAGACTACAGCCTCTCCACTCATCTTCCATGCGGCTCCAGATCCAGCACACACACCCCAGCCTTCCTGCTGCAAGACCAGAACTCGTGCTGGGCTGACCCAGGGCCTTCTGCCCTGGCTGCTTGTCTCTGTTTACTGTTTGTCTGTCAGTGCGGAGTTATTCCTGCCTAGAGTTTGTAAGGGAATTTGTGATTTACTGTCTTTGACCCTCAGTCAGAACACTCTGACATTCAGTTCACTCCCTTATCTCCTCAGTTAGATCCTCTCTCTCCCTCCCTGTCTGTCTCTCTCTGTATCCCTGTATTTTTCCACTTCCCCTAGATCCAGTCTATTGTTCCACCTCTCCTGATACTGATAAGATCACCAATCATACATATATTTTATTATTCTTACCTGTGATGGGCAGGAGTGACCAACTAAAAGGAAGCGATCACGCCAAGTCTCAGGGGAAAAGAATGGTTTAATAGAAAGTGTGCAAACCAAAAACCCATGCAATATCTCCAAATTAAGGATATAATGACCAGCGATCAACTGGTACAAAGACAAGACATATATAGGCAAACAAACGACCCTCAGGTGAGACGGATCACGGGCTCCGCCCACCTGAGGGACGCACATGACGTCACCAAACAACAACAACAACAGCCGCTGTGGACGGAGGCGGCCGGTAGGGGGCCGCCTCACCGTGACAGACCCCCCCACCAAGCTGCACTCCCCTCCACTGGGTGTGTGGCACACAGCGGCTGCACATAAAACACGAAGGGGCAGGAAGGCAGGGACAGGTAGGAACACCTCCTGCAGTCCGGGAGCTGGAACATAAAACATAGAACATTAAACAGCTCGCCTCCCCGGACGGGACCCTGGACCGACCGGGCCGTTAACAACACAAAACCACGCCCCGGTCGGTCACAGGGCCCTCACGCCCTAACCGGCGTTTAGCCAGAGAGCCCCAAGGGTGTGCGGACGAGGAGCTACGACTCCTTTGTCGTCCTTAGTGTGTGTGTGGGTGCAGGTTACCTCCCCGAGGCGTGGCTACTTCTCCTCCTGGACCTACCTCCTCCCAGAGCTGACCCCGGCCCTTGGCTAGGGGTCACCCCAACCCCTCCCGGGGCCCCTCATCGCACGGTGGACTCCTCCACCCAACCCATGAGCGCCAGAGACCGAGGAGCACCCCCGACGCGGGCTAGGGAGCAGCCCCAAGGGCCTCCTGGTCACCCTGGGCAGGAGGGAGGATCTCCATCTCCAGCAGGAGCTTCTCAGACCGGAGCCCCATGGTCCCCAAACATCCAGGGGCCCCAGCCCTCTAGGGAGGGGCTCTTCTTGACCGGGCTCCGGTCACCCCACAACACAAGGGGGCTCCTGCCAGGTGGAGACCCCCACAAGGTCCAGGAACACCACAACACCGCCAAGGGGAAGCACCTGCACAGAAAACACACACACACACACACACACCCAAACACACACCAACATAAAACATGGCGTCCTGTAGACGGAGGCGGCCGGTAGGGGGCCGCCTCACCGTGACATTACCCAATTGTGTTAACGCTTCTTTATTCTTTATTTAACTACATTCATTATTAATAAAGTTTAGAACTCTTTCCTCACGTCCATGTGTTGTGAATCTGTTCTCCTGGTACCAGCTACGGAACACTGAGGGCTGTACAAATTTATAATACTGTCTAAGAACTCTGAAGGATATGATCTATGTCTAGCAGTGATGGCTAAGTTACCTTGAGAAAGTAATCCGATTACTGATTACTGATTACTCCTTTTAAAAGTAACTTAGTTACGTTACATATTACTTGATTTTAAAAGTAACTACGTTAGATTACAAGTTACTTTAGTAGTTACATTCAGCAGCAAAATAAATTTTTCCAATACTCACTTTATTGGAAGTGCATTTTTAACAGTAACAATGTATTGAAGCAGGTTCGGTAACCGAGGCAGAAACTGCTTAATCCAAAAATCCCGAGGAGGGAAACTTTATTAATAACGCAACCCTGGCGCCACCCCCCCCCCCCCCCCCCCCCCCCCAGTGTCACTTAAAGGGCAAGACTCGTGAGGAGTAGGACTCGCTACAGTATCTCCTGACATTACGTTTGTGTAGCTGCGCGGTATTATTTGTAAATTTATTTGTAAACGTAATACAAGCGAACTGGGGTGGGTTTCCCGAAACGTTCGTAGCGCCAAGTACTTCGTAACCTCGTATGAAGCTACGAACGTTTCGGGAAACCCACCCCAGTTCAGTCAGACAGCTTGTGAAACGAAATACCATTACAATTTCAAGCATTTTAAAGTAGGCGACGTTAGTCAAAATTACAGCACTTTTCAAACGTGGAACACAAAGCAACATTAAAATTCATCAGGTAACTGTTCCTTCCCCTGTTTGAGGTGTGTTTCTTTATACTACCACATATCGTTACCGGAGGACACAGCAAAGAATGACATGTAAAACGTGCTCGCACTCTCACAGGGTTGCGCGCAGCGTGCGGAGTCGAGCGCTACGGTCAGACGCAAAAGTAGAACTGAGCCAAGAAGAAAGCAAAAATATATATTTTACTAGGGAAAATATAAATAGTAACGCACAGTTATTTGGATCAGTAACTTTAATCTGATTACTGGACTGGAAATAGTAGCGCGTTATATTACTCGTTACCGAAAAAAGTGGTAAGATTAGAGTTACTAAGTAACGCGTTACTGACATCACTGATGTCTAGAGACGATTTCAGAAACCTTAACAGAGTTAACCACACCGCTGACACAACCCAGTATTTGATGTCTTCCTGTGGTTCAAAACTTTAAACCTAAATTATAATATATTATAAATTATAATTGTAATTTTAAAATTAATATTTGAATATGTAATTTAATGAGAAACAACATATTTTGTGAACAATTACTCTAAATCACAAATGCTTTATTGGATATTGCATTTATTAAGCAATTTTATGATCATAGAAAATAAATATGAGATTCAAAAGTGAAACAAAAGCATCCTGTATATACAAATCCACATTATACCCACTAAAACATTGAACAATTTTAAACAAAAGTTTGGGGTCACACAGAGGTACAATCAATATTTTAACAATTATTTGTACTTAAGAAACATTAGCTAAAAATTATAAAAGGCAGTTTTATGAAAATGTGGAATGTGGTAATGTGAAATTTCAAGCTTGATGACACTTTTGTCCATATGCAAACACAAAACATTCATAAGGTGATTCAGCAGGGCTGAAACATCACATTACAGTTTTGCCTAATAATAAATGTCCATATTTTATTTATCTTTATTACTTATTTTAGTGTATTAAAGGCCTTTAGATGGAATTTTGCCCATAAGATGTTTTTTGGTATTTTGATCTGGCCTTAAAATGATAATAAAACATTTTGGAGCAAAAATACAAATAATCAAACCAAAACTTGATGCCAGAATAGCAAATATCTCCACAGCTACAGTGAATTTTCCAGGAGAGCTGACATAAGCTGGAATAAAGGTGATCCAAACTGCACAGAATATGAGCATGCTGAATGTGATGAATTTGGCTTCATTAAAGTTATCAGGCAGCTTCCGTGCTAGAAAAGCCAAAACAAAACAAAGAACAGCCAGGAATCCTATATAACCTAGAACAGCCCAGAATCCTATAGTTGAACCTAAACTGCATTCCAAGATGATCTTTTCCTTGTAGTGCTTTAGATTTTTGTAGGGGAAAGGAGGGGAATTTTTTAACCAAAGCACACAGATAATGACCTGTATGAGAGTAAAGGCAAGAACACTGAGTCTCTGCTGTGGAGGCTCAAACCATTTCATGACATTACTGCCTGGAAGTGTAGCCCTGAAGGCCATTAACACCACTATTGTTTTCCCCAGAACACAGGAGATGCAGAGGACAAAGGTGATCCCAAACGCTGTGTGGCGCAGCATACAGGACCACTCAGAGGGCCGACCAATGAAAGTAAGTGAACAGAGGAAACACAGAGTCAGAGAGAAGAGCAGCAGGAAGCTCAGCTCTGAGTTGTTGGCTCTGACAATGGGAGATGTCCTGTGTTTGTAGAAGACAGCAGTAACACACACAGACATGAAGGCACCAGTGATGGAGAACACTGTCAGAATGATGGCTAGAGTGTCATCCCAGGACAGGAACTCAACAGGCTTGGGGAAGCAGTTGTCTTGTTTGGTGTTGGGCCAGAACTCAGGAGGGCACCGCAGACAATCCAAAGAATCTATTTGATATAGATTTGAGAAGTAGTCAGAATCCCATACAGGCCAGAGTCCTATAATAACTCCTTATAATATATACTTAGTTTCCAGTTAAAACTGGAAAAAGTTTACTTAAAAAGTATATCTGTCACTTTTTGGTATATCCAAATGCCTCATGGTAGCTCTTGCTTCACTGTACAAATCTATAATGTAATCACTCAGCTAAAATTGTTTATTGAAAAGCAGGTAATTTGCAAAAGAAGCCAGTAAATGTCAACACTACAGAAAGTACAGCACTGCAGTGGACAGTGTTCACTTAATTAATTCAGTGTAGGTGTGTCTCAGTGACAAAACATGTATTTCACACCTAGGCCTTCAGTGGCGTACTGCCTGAACAGATCCACCTTTTAACATCATTACAGCTACAGAAACCATCGATTTTGTGTAGAAATGTTGTGTAAAGAGTCATTGCATCACAGATCACTCATGAAGCCAGAATAACGCCATTACCAAAGCATCAAACCTATATAGCACCTTCAACAGATCTCCTTCCCCTGCAGACATAGCTTTGACATGC
Source organism: Brachyhypopomus gauderio (assembly GCF_052324685.1). NCBI lineage: Eukaryota > Metazoa > Chordata > Actinopteri > Gymnotiformes > Hypopomidae > Brachyhypopomus > Brachyhypopomus gauderio. The sequence continues at coordinate 34,792,936 of NC_135212.1, forward strand.
ACCAAAAACATCAATAATAATTTTGTCAAAGCTTGTGAGCCAAGGGTAGCGCTCGTAGTTACTCAAAGTGGCAGACGCTAACTTCAGGGTTGCTCGCCCTGTCTTGACGATGTCCAGCTATTATATTGAAAAGTGAATGTTTTTTGTAAATTTAGTAAATTTGCAACCAAATCCATTTCTTCTCCTCCTTCAGCCATTGTGGGATGAACAGCTAATAAATCCCAAAAAGTTTATTTTCCTGCATGTGTTACAGTAGATGCCATTTGCTATATTTGAGACTGTACATTCTTTGATCATCCAATCAAATGATTGAAACATAATTGCATACCTTTCTATTTGGTCTTGGTGTCGACAACTCAAAATCTGGTTAGTCAAAGTAAAAAATTTATTGCCATTTATTTTATGTTACAGATTTCTCCCTGGCAAAACATGATAGCTGAAATATGATTGTATAAACTGTATGAATTGTATGAATACATACTACTGGAAGTAGTGCAATCAAAAGAAAAGCAATGAAAGGATGAGAACAGAACAGACTCTTGAATAATTTTCTAAATATCCATGGAAAAATATATTAAAACATAAGTCAGTGATTCTGATCGTGTATAGGCCAGAAAAGAAAGCCCTGCTGGCCCTGACGACCCAACACTGGAGTTTCTAACATAAAGTTGTGATCAAATTTATTCAACCCCCAATGCTGTGAATGGTTTTATGGAATTCAGTGCACATTTGTAATTGTGTTCATAATGAAATCTTACAAGGACTTGTTAAAGAACTAAATGCAACTAAAATAACATCAATTGTTTTAGTCAAAGTATTAAATGGCCTTTTTGTGATTTCTTCATTGACACAATTATTCAACCCCTTTACGACTACCACTCTTAAGAACAGAGGTTCATTCCAGTGTTTTTAATCAGGTATTAAAAACACCTGTGGATGTCACCGAGTAGCAATCAAGCATAATACGCACCAATTAGGCAGATTTAAAAGGACTGTGATACTTAGCTCCTTCTAGACATCTACTGGTGTGTTTACAAGCATGGTGAAGGCAAGAGAATGATCCCAGAAGAGATGAGAAGCGGTTATTTCTTCTAAGTTATTAAATATTCCAAGAGACACTATCGGAAGTATCATTCCCAAGTACAAGTTAAAGGACACAGTGAAAACGTTACCTGGTCCTGGCAGAAATAAGATCCTGACCGTGACTGCTGTGCGCTACCTGAAGCATAATGTGGAGAAAAATCCCCGCGTGACTGCTAAGGAACTGAAAAAAGACCTGTCAGATCTGGGCACCAAAGTTTCAGCTCAGACAATAAGGCACACACTGCATAACAAAGACCTCCATGCCAGAACTCCCAGGCGCACCCCCTTGCTGACTCCAAAGAACAAGAAAAGTTGACTGCAGTATGCCAAAAGTCATGTGAGTCACAAAGGTTTTGGGACAGTGTACTGTGGTCAGATGAAACTAAATTTGAACTGTTTGAGCCATGGACCAGCGCTATGTTTGGAGGAGGAAGAACCAGGCTTATGAACAAAAGAACACCTTGCCTACTGTGAAGCATGGCGGAGGGTCAATTATGCTTTGGAGCTGTTTTGCTTCTAATGGTACAGGCAAGCTTCAACGTGTGCAGGGTACCATGAATTCCCTTCAGTACCAGGATATCTTGGAGGAAAATGTGATGGAGTCAGTCACAAACCTGCAGCTTGGGAGACGTTGGACCTTCCAACAGGACAATGATCCGAAGCACACATCCAAGCATGGTTGAAGATGAAAGGCTGGAACATTCTAGAGTGGCCATCGCAATCACCAGACTTAAATCCAATTGAGAACCTCTGCTGGGACCTAAAGAAGGCAGTTGCAGCGCGCAAACCTGTGAGTTCAGAATGTGACTGAACTGGAGGCTTTTGCAAATGAAGAATGGGTTAAGATACCCATAGGTCGCTGCAAGATACTTATGTCAAGCTATGTTTCATGCTTGAAAGATGTCATAACTGCAAAAGGATGTTGTACTAAGTACTAAAAAATTGTCACTAGGGGGTTGAATAAAACTGATAATGATGTGAGCACAGAAAAGACATTTGTGGTTATTTCATCATAAATATTATGTTATATTTGTCTAATTTATAAGTGCCTCTGATATAATTGTAAAAAAATGACTGAAATGATCAAAATCAATGTCAAACTGGCCAAAACACTTATTTCAGTGGGGGTTGAATAAATATGATCACAACTGTAGGGCACATTCCTGTAGAATATGGGTATGAACAAATGAACAATGATTTCTTTCCAGCTAAAGGATTTTATCTCTGACTTCAATATATGTCCTCTTTCAATACCACATCAGTCACCTTCCAACTGCTGAACCTCATTTTCTACAAACCTGCTGTTACTGTCTTCATATGTAGGCCGATAACCAAGACAAATGATGAGGAGAGTAAAACCTTAATTCTCTGTTATACTTTGTGATACGAAACCTGTAATGTTACTGATCTCTCCCTCTCCACATGGTATACAGTCATAGCAGCAGACAGGCCTTCCCTTCTGTACAGCCTTCCTGGTGCCTGGAAGACAGCTCTCACAGCAAACAGACACTGGAACCTGAGAAACACAGTAGAGAAATACATAAATGCAAATCTTTCATAATGACATCATGTACACTGGGTGCACAGATTAGTGTTTGTTTTAACATATATGAGAAAATTAATCACATGATCAAGACTTTATAAATTAAACAAGGGAAGGAGAAACACTGAAGAGAAGAGCAGTCTGGTCCTCCAGACCTGGGGCCTCATGTACAAAGACTTACGTGGATTTCTTACTAAAAATTGGCATACATACAAATCCAGAAAATGGCGTACGCATAAAAAAATCCGGATGTATTAAACCGTGCGTACACCGGAATCCACGCACATTTCTTTTGTACATCTCAATCAACGTGGAATTGAGTGCACACGGTGACACGCCCCCTATAAATATGCAAATTCATTTAAATTTGCCCTGCACCGGAGATGTTTGCTCTCTGATCTATCACAAACCATGTCTAAACGGGGAAAGAAGAGGAACTTTACCGAATGTGAAAGTGGAGACGCTCCTGAATGAGGTAGAGGTGCGGAAAAATGTTTGTTTGGCACGTTGTGGCATTACGGCAAAGCGCAAAAGGTCTGAGTGGGACAACGTGTGTGAAGCTTTAAATGTTGTGGGGTTAGAATAGTGCACACTGGCAGAATAATATAATGCACCTACAAAATATCAGTGATGCGCTTACTGTTTAATATTCTCATTAATTTACTTTATTTTACCCAATAAGGGCTTACTACAATGTGTGCGTGAAGGATATCTTAATAGTTGTAACTTCAATGCATCACCTATAAGTCTCACTAATTGACGAAAACACATTAGAAACATGCGTACACCTGAGTTGAAGGTGTCGTGGGTGTACGCACTTTCTCACATTCAAATCACATTTCGTACATATGACTAGTGATGGGCAAAACAGTTCTTTTAGATGAACTGAATCATTAGAATCAGTTCACTAAAAAGATTCGTTCAAAAGATTTGTTCACCGAATAGTTCAGTGGCGAGTGTAAACTGTTGGCGGGGTGGGGGTGTAAAATGGATTATATTATATCGCGATCGATCGATCGCCAGTGGTTGGCACAAGAGCGAACTAGTAACTCACTGAATCATAGATGTGGATAAAGAGGTAAATGAACTAGATTTTTTTTTCTCGGCGTGAGAAATCGGATGTGTGGCATGTGAGCGTGTGAAGACAGCGTGTGTCTCACGCTCATTGCGAGAGAGTTGGCAACCCTGCAGATAGCTATTTGTTGTGAAACTAAGTAATTACAAGTTCAAGCATTTTCAAGTACTTTAGCCTAAATTCCAGCACTTTCAAACCTGGAACACAATGCAACATTAAAATTCATCAGGTAAATGTTCATTCCCCTGTTTTTGAGGCGTGTTTCTTTATACTACCACATATCGTTTCGGAGAACACCGCAAAGAATGTGACGTGTCAAGTTTAAACGCCTCCGCGGTTCGCGGAGGGTCGCGCAAGGTGTGCGGAGTCGCTATGGTCACTCGCGAAAGTATCCAGCCTTAACTGATACATGGCTGAACGGTTCATGTTTCAGCTTAGTTCACGGCCTCATGGACCAGGAGACGAGAGTGTTGTAGAAAATTTATAAATAAAAAATTTGCAACTAAATGTTGGGTTTATAAAATATAAATTATTATAAAATATAAATGACATTACAAATACAGTAATCCCTCCTTTATCGCATTCTGGAGATTCCAGAACTACCCACAATAACCGAAAATAGAAACGGTATATTTATTTAAGTATTTATACACTATATTAAGGCTAAACCCTCCCCACACCTTTACATAAACCTTTCCCATTCACTTAATAACCATTCCCACACTGTTCCGTTCGTACATGAGGTCCATGGACCTGAATAAGAACAGTGTGTGAGTACCTCAGTCTGTCCTCCCATCCAGCTGATAGCACTGCTCATTATGAACTCCTGTCCTCTCGGTTTGGACGAGTCGTAGTATCCCACTGGCACAAAGTCTAAAGCACTATCTTTCTTAAACTGCCAGTTTGTGAGTTCATAGACAGCTACAGGGTCTCCGTTTGTATCAAAGTTGACCTGGTAACCATTCTTTGTGGTGAAGTTCACTCTCTTCAGTAGCTTGAGTATCTGGAGTAGTAGAAACAATGTTATGAAAGGTCATGATACTGGGTGAATTCCTCTCTATACAACATGCAGACCACGATTAGTGGTAAAATGACTAAACACAGTTCTATTAATGATGGATGTACATTATTTATGCTAGTATTATTTGCAACTAATATAAAAATAAAAACAAGTTTGTACCTGCCATGGTGCGAATTCAGTGGTCTTGTCGCATTTCGTATCATTGCAAACAACACCATGTAAAGCATGCGCTATGGCGTATGCAGCTTTGTACACGAGGTTAGAGAAACGCAACTGTGACGTGTCTGTGTATGGATTCTGTAGCGCGCGGATGTCCTCGCTGCCGTCACATTTCCGCACGCCCTCGGTTCGTCCATTTAAGCTACAGCTGAACGAGCTCTCCCAAAATTCCTTTAAAAGAGGCGATTTCGATACTTGTAAGGGAGAGAGGTCTAGAAGAAACTGACGAAAACCAGGAATAACTGATCGAGGAATCCCAAAACCTATTGCACCAGCGCACATGTTATATCGCAGAAACTCTGTCTGCGTGATCCACGCCTCGCTGCCAATCCACTGAAGCCGAGGCGATGGCGGTTTTGCCAGTTCTTCCAAAAGAAACCTCATATCTCCTATACTAGCAAACGCTACTATTACGCGGGATGTTGATCTGCGTATGACGTTTGCCACTCTTTCCAGTTTATTGCGCGGTTGTGTCCTGAAATAGGCCTCAGAGTACTCCACACAGATCCCCTCCTCCTGCGCAGCCTTTAGAAATGATGCCATCCCATTATTCCCGTAGTCTGAATCGCTGCGCACTGTTCCAATCCATGTCCAGCCAAAACGTTTTACCAGTCTCGCCAGAGCGGCCGCTTGGTGATGGTCACTCGGTACGGTCCTGAAGAAGGCTGGGAACTGCCGCTTATCGCTCAGACACGCGCAGCTTGATGAATGACTCACCTGCAGGAAACGAGAAATGTGGTCTGACAATGGAAGTATACTGTATCTGTCAAATACGACAAAAAATTACAAGTTATGTAGCCAATATTATTCACCTGTGGAATACCAAAAAGACCGAGAATTGTGGCCATGCTAATTGACGGTGTGGAAGAAGAATCTCCTACGAGAGCAGGCACAGAAGCAGCTGCAGATTTTGAACAGGAATCATTGAAAACGGAGTCCACGCCGTTCGCAAACTGAAATGCACATTTGATTGCCATCAGTACATCGGAACACGAGTCGTGTATCTGGTAGCCTAACGTAACGCCTGGCAGGAGATCTGTTTCGTTGTTGATCTCGCGGATGGCAAATTCCAAAGCACGAGCAAAGCGCAGCTGTCTGAAATCCATCCTGTTTGGAGTAAGACAAACGTAATTACAAAACATCATGTTCAAGTCACTATACAACCAGAGAGGGAACATGACTACACTGAAAAAAGTAACAATTGTTTCTCATCAATTGTCTTTGTAAATATACATAAATGTACAGCTATTTGTACTGTCCACTCCACCCTGAGAGACAGACCTCCCAGCGCACTGTGGCTGTGCTGGCATCGTGGTGTAGGTGTTCTGTTCTGATCTCACGTAGTAGTGAGTAGTAAAAATCCCTCCAATTATAAAATCTCCATCCATGGAAAGCCCTGGAACCTGAGGCTCAGCCCACAGTCTGCAGCTGACTGGGTTTTCTTTACATCTTGCAGAACAGAACACAGTCATCCACAGCACTGATACATATGGCACCAGACGTGAAGTGTTCTGCATGGTGCCAGCACTCTGAAGGTCTGGTATTTCATCTACAATGGCTTAAATACAGTGGATTAATGTGGGTGTAAATTGAGTGCTGGAGGTGTGGTTATGTAATATGTGTTTATCATAACAGTAGCCATAATTGTGTGAGTGAGTGAGTGAGTGTGTGTGTGTGTGTGTGTGTGTGTGTGTGTGTGTGTGTGTGTGTGTGTGTTGTGTGTCATTCAGCCATTGAGTATGGGCTAATGTAACACAGGCCGCAATATGCATTTAGTAGGCAAGACCTATACAGAATACCAGTTATGTTCTCACAAAAAAATTTAAAATGTTTTATATATATATATATATATATATATATATATATATATATATATATATATATATATATATATATATATATATATATATATATAAATATATGGGTCAGTGACAAATTAGGGTTGGTATGATATCCAAATCACAAATATGCTTTAAACATGTTAAATCAGCATGCTAGATATTTGTTTAGATGTATAGTTTGCATTTCTGTTGGTGCCATTGCATTTTATATTACATTTCTACCATTTTTAATTAATTAAAGAATCACAGTCACATTCAATTGTCAAACGGTGTAACCACAAAAGCATGACAAGTATTAAATAATTCAGCCTTCTAGAAGTTATGTAAGTGTACTGATGCAAATCAGTGATTTATTATGAAATATCATTTCAAATTATATTCAAAATATGTTATTTCTGAACTAAGATATGGGTTTTTGGTGTTCTGAGCAAGTCAGTATGCCATAGACATTAATGTTTTCTCTCTAATCTTGGGTCAGTTGGTTTAAAATAATTTTAAATTTCATTTTTACAGTGTAGTAAAGTGCTGAAATCATATTCATAGTAACTTTTTTGTACAATCTTAGATTTTTATGATAAACTGACAATTGACATTTATCGGTTACACCAACTGATGACAAGCAGATGATAAGCAATTAAAGTTGAATAAAAAGTCATGAAGTTAAGTGATTTAGGTGTTTTAAAAAATGTGATCAAAATCTAATAGATTAAAAAAAAAATTTATAAAACAATACTTTTACCAATGAAGATATGGATTGCTCTCTGATTATAGTAAGAACAATTCATACACCTTATTCATCATATTAAATTAAAAACAATCAAATGTAAGATGATATCAAGCAGACAGAAGAAAAACTCAATTCAAATTGTACATACATTGTGCACATGTTTTGAACATTCCAAACATCCATATCTCAGTGAGAAAGGTGACAACCCTCCTTTTTCTCCTCTGCAATTTTATTTTTGTCTCTCTTTTCATTTCTCACACTCACTTGCATTATTTTCTTTGCTTTGAGTTCATCAACTTTCTGTTGCAGGTATTTTGCCTTCATTCTTTCACTCACGTTCCTTTTTTTATCATTAGCTTCTCCCTTTTCTTCAGCATTGCTCTATCAGTTCCACCAGGATTTCGCAGGCTTTTTTTGTGATTGTTGCGGGCTAAAATGTTTGATGTTGCGGGTGTTTTTCAAAAAAATTGCGATGCAAGTTGCGCTGTTGTTTTTGCTTTTTTTTGTGATTACATTGCAATAGGGAGTAAATGTTGTATGGTTTCCTCTATTTAGTAGTCCATTTTAATAATCTATTTACCTATTTATTTCAGGGTTGCCAACTTTTCAAGATCGCTTGGAGTGAAATTTGAACCTGGAGGAGGAGGCGAGTGTAAATTAAGTTTGTATAATTAAATAAATTATATAATACTTAATTTGTGTCCATTTTACACCCCCCCCCCTACCTTCTACATTCCTAAAGAATGTATTTCACTCAATATTAGATGACATACTTCAGATAGTAAACACTTCACTCTTATCGGGTGTACAAGGGTTGGACAATGAAACTGAAATACCTGGTTTTAGACTGCAGTAATTTATTAGTATGGTGTATTGCCTCCTTTTGCAGCCAATACAGCATCATTTCCCCTTGGAAATGACATAAACAAGTCCTGCACATTGGTCAGAGGGATTTTAAGCCATTCTTCTTGCAGAATAGTGGCCAGGTCACTACGTGATGCTGGTGATGGAAAACGTTTCCTGAATCGCTCCTCCAAAACACCCCAAAGTGGCTCAATAATATTTTGATCTGGTGACTGTGCAGGCCATGGGAGATGTTCAACTTCACTTTCATGTACATCAAACCAATCTTTCACCAGTCTTGCTGTGTATATTGGTGCACTGTCATCCTGATATACGGCACCGCCTACAGCAGGGGTGGCCAACCCGTCAGAGACAAAGAGCCACTTTACTGTGTTACAGCAAAGAGCCACATCATACACATGGGCATGCTTGAACATCACCCATCCCCTTCTCTCTCTCTCTCTCTCTCTCTCTCTCTCACACACACACACACACACACACAGAGACCTCTGCTCAGATTTATTGTAAATGTCACACTCAAAAAGTGTGGGGTTTAGTCATGGTCTGGTGTTTAGGGAACCAGTCTTGTGACCAGAGGGTCCTGGGTTTAATTCCCAGGCCTGAGGCTATGTGCCCTTGAGTAAGGAACCCAACCCCATGTCACGTATGGCCTCGCCCCCTCCCTTGGCTGTCACTCCAGGTCCCCTTGTGTCTGTGTTTCCGTGCCTGTCTCTCCCGCCCCGCTCGTTTGTCTCCGTCATTCCTTGTTTTTTACCACGCCCCTTGTTATTACCGTCACCTGCCCCTCGTTTAATGTCATTGTATTTAAGTCCCGTCATTCCCCAGTCTGGTATCCGTGGTTTTGTCTTTCCAGTTTGTTCATGCTGTTGGTCCGTTCCTGTTTGCCGTGAGTTCTGCCGTGTTGTTTGCGTTTTGGTTTACCCGTCCTCCGTGAGTTTTGCCTGCCCTTCCGTCATTAGCCCGCCTCGTTGTTTCCCTTGTCTGTGATCATGCCTGTTTTCGTTTCATGTCTGGATAGCCTGCACGTTATGACCCCTGCCTTTATATACGACCCCGAGTTCGGTATTCCCATGAATAAATCTCGCTCATCTCAGCGTTTGTGTCCGTCTCCTCGCCCCGTTGCGTATGCAACGTTACATAACCACGGATCCAACCAGGACACAGCGAGAGAGCGAGACTCCGGTGAGTTTAGTCGCTGTAACGAGTTGTTGGCTGCTTCCGCGCAGTTTAACTCTGATGTGTTACAGCGCGAACGAGCCGGAGACAGGAATACCCCTGGCGCTGTGGGAACAAGGAAGTCTCGTCGCAGAACGAGGAAAGCGCAGTCTCTCACAACTGGCTTTCGCGACGAGACTCCTATTGAGCGCTGTGAGTCTGCCCTGCTTGGCGAACACCACAGGGGTGAGCAACCTGTGGTGCAAGCAGCGGGCAGACGGAACGAGCGCATAGACGAGCTTTGGCTTAACCCTCGGTCGGCTCTCAATGGCTGCTGCGAGCTCCCGACACCTCAGAGGAGGCGGAGCCATCGCAGAGAGAGCCACCGAGGGGCGTGTGTGTCTATGTGTTCTTCCAGGCTCAACCCGGACACTGAGGAGGAGGACCTAACCCCGCTGATCCCGGAAGCTGTGCCCCGAAGGCCCCCCAAGAATTTTTTGGGGGGACGCAGTAGCCACTCGCCCCAGGAGTGGCCGGCTCTGAACCCGGAGGACGTCAGCGCGGCGGACACGCCCCCCGATGACGTCAGTATGGCGGACACGCCCCCCGATAACGTCAGTATGGCGGACACGCCCCCCGATGACGTCAGTATGGCGGACACGCCCCCCGATGACGTCAGTATGGCGGACACGCCCCCCGAGGACGTCAGTGCGGCGGACACGCCCCCCGAGGACGTCAGTGCGGCGGACACGCCCCCCGAGGACGTCAGTGCGGCGACTCCGCCCCCCGAGGACGTCAGTGCGGCGGCTCCGCCCCCCGAAGACGTCATGTCACGTCTGCGGCCTGTTCCCGCGATCCCGAGGAGGTCATCCACGCCAGTTCCCATTCCCGCTGCCCGTCGGCAGTCCGCGCCGGTTCCAGTTCCCGCTGCCCGTCGGCAGTCCGCGCTGGCTGCTGTCCCCACGACCCAGGAGAGGTCGTCCACGCCGGCTGCTGTCCCCACGACCCAGGAGAGGTCGTCCACGCCGGCTGCTGTCCCCACGACCCAGGGGAGGTCGTCCACGCCGGCTGCTGTCCCCACGACCCAGGAGAGGTCGTCCACGCCGGCTGCTGTCCCCACGACCCAGGAGAGGTCGTTCACGCCGGCTGCTGTCCCCACGACCCAGGAGAGGTCGTCCACGCCGGCTGCTGTCCCCACGACCCAGGAGAGGTCGTCCACGCCGGCGCCTGTACCCGCTGCCCGCCAGCGGACCCTGCCTGTTCCCGCTGCCCGCCAGCGGACCCTGCCTGTTCCCGCTGCCCGCCAGCGGACCCTGCCTGTTCCCGCTGCCCGCCAGCGGACCCTGCCTGTTCCCGCTGCCCGCCAGCGGACCCTGCCTGTTCCCGCTGCCCGCCGCCCGGCCGCGCCTGTGCCCGCTGCCCGCCGCCCGGCCGCGCCTGTGCCCGCTGCCCGCCGCCCGGCCGCGCCTGTGCCCGCTGCCCGCCGCCCGGCCGCGCCTGTGTCCCCAGAGACTGTGCTGCCCTCTATTGGGCCTGGACTCTTTGTGCCCCCTGCTCTGCCATGTGCCCCTGTCTATTTGTCCATGTTCCCCTTGCTCCCATGTTCTGTCCCTGGTTTTGTGTTGGTCCCGGTTCCTGTGTGTGTACCTGTTCGTGTCCTCGTACCCGTCCCTGTGTCTGTGTCTGGTCGTTTCCTCCAGGTCCCTGTCCCTGTGTCTGTTCCCCAAGTCCTGACCCACTTTGTTCCTGTCCCGGTCTCAGTAGTCCACGCCGTGTTTGCCTCTGTGTTTGCCCCGGCCCTGTCCCCTGACCCCGCTCCCGTGTCTGTTCCCAGTCCTGTCTCGTCCGGCCCTGCACCCGTGTCTCCCCCTGGCCCTGCCCGAACTGCCGTATCCCGACCCAGCTCCTGGCCAGTCTCTGCTCCCCTGTCTCCAGTCCCTGCCGTGCCCCGGGTCCCTCGTCCTGTCCCTCTGGTCCGTCCTGTGTCTGCTGTCCCTGTCCCTCGCCATGTCCCGTGATTCCCTGTCCAGTCTGCCCTTGCGTGCCCCGGAGTGGCACGCCTTGAGGGGGAGTAATGTCACGTATGGCCTCGCCCCCTCCCTTGGCTGTCACTCCAGGTCCCCTTGTGTCTGTGTTTCCGTGCCTGTCTCTCCCGCCCCGCTCGTTTGTCTCCGTCATTCCTTGTTTTTTACCACGCCCCTTGTTATTACCGTCACCTGCCCCTCGTTTAATGTCATTGTATTTAAGTCCCGTCATTCCCCAGTCTGGTATCCGTGGTTTTGTCTTTCCAGTTTGTTCATGCTGTTGGTCCGTTCCTGTTTGCCGTGAGTTCTGCCGTGTTGTTTGCGTTTTGGTTTACCCGTCCTCCGTGAGTTTTGCCTGCCCTTCCGTCATTAGCCCGCCTCGTTGTTTCCCTTGTCTGTGATCATGCCTGTTTTCGTTTCATGTCTGGATAGCCTGCACGTTATGACCCCTGCCTGTATATACGACCCCGAGTTCGGTATTCCCATGAATAAATCTCGCTCATCTCAGCGTTTGTGTCCGTCTCCTCGCCCCGTTGCGTATGCAACGTTACACCCCAACTGCTCACTGGGTGCCGGACTAGGGCTGCCTACTCTGTTAAAAATGTCATCTGTCCATCTTCATATTTTTGTTTTACTGTGCATTTTTCCCAATCTTCCCAATCGGACTGGGGCACAGTACGGTTCGAATGGCCCTAGTGTAAGTGCGCCCTAAGAGCCGCATGGAACCAGGCAAAGAGCCGCATGCGGCTCGCGAGCTGCAGGTTGGCCACTCCTGGTCTATTGCTATCTCCAGGGTTCCCACAGGTCCTTGAAATCCTTGAAAGTTTGTGAATCTGAAAAAATAAGTTCAAGGCCCTGGAAAGTTTTTGAAAACAGGCATAAAAGACAGCCGTCCTTGAAGGTCCTTGAATATTTTGGGGGGTTTGAAATTTCACATGGATGAAGACCACAGTCAAGGAATAATAGGGCACAGTTGGTAGGAAGTCAATATTTACAAAAGATTACTATGAAAAAGATTGTCATAATGTTTTAAATTTCTCATCCTTTGTTGAAAAATATGATCTGATATGATAGTTGTTATAAAGATTTTAAGAAAGTCTGCAAAGTGATTCCTTTAGCATTAATTCAATTAATCAAAAATGTCATTTTATATTCAGAGTTGACTGTTTCGATGCCCATGTTAAAAGTGAACGACTAACTTACTTGACTTCAAGTGTAATAACAAGATTATCACTGATGGTATGAGACAAAAGATGTAATAGAGATTCTTTCAAGAAACATCCTAATACAAATTATAAAACCACAATGGCTTGTCAAATGGCCCATATCTTCTAAAGTAAAGACTCATTTCCAAATAATAAATAAGGTAATAAATAAGATATATCCTGTAGCCATGTTTCTTGAAAGAAGATTTAAACTTTATGTGGATTCATGTACCTTTTGTAAGTCAGAAGATGATGAATTCCAGGAACATTTGTTTTTTCATGTCAACATTCACAAAGTTTTAACATGGACACTAGAAACTCGATTAATCTAAAACTTAACATTCTTTCTTTTGACAAAAACAAAACAAAACAAACAAATCCCACCTGGAATCTGGACCCACCCTCCATCCTGCAACAAAAAACATGCATGCACCATCCCATAGTAACATAACACACTATAAATAAATAGCTGCAGCCTGCTAACAGTTTTTCTTTAACATCCTCATCAAAAATGTGCCATATTTTGTCAATTGTGATTTTTTACACCCCAATCGAAATTTGTCCTCCGCTTTTAACCCATCTGTGCAGTCAGAACACACACACACTAGTGATTACTAGGGGGCTGTGGATCACACATGCCCAGAGCGGTGGGCAGCCCTAGCCCGGCGCCCGGGGAGCAGTTGGGGTTAGGTGCCTTGCTCAAGGGCACCTCAGTCATGGCCCTAGGTCTGGGAATCGAACCCACGACCCTCCGGTCACAAGACCAGTTCCCTACCACCAGGCCATGACTGCCCATCTATCTGTAGTGATTTTCTTGTCATTTTGTACAGAGAAGGTTAGCAATATTCACTCAGAATTTCAGCCCATCATCTGCTTACTGGATTCTAAAGAATTGCAGTCACAAGACAATCACTATCTATCTGTTTTTCACCCCATTGACGAAAGCTTAATTACCAGACTTGTTGAAGGTTCAAGATCAACTTCCTGCATCCTTGACCCATTGCTTACTCCCCTGTCATGATACACTTCTTCATAGGCTGGAATCTTGGAGTAGGATCACTGATTTGGCAATGACTTGGTTTCGATCATATCTCACTGATAGACAACAGTTTGTATCTCTATGGTGTCCCTATGGTGTCTCTCAGGGTTAAATTCTTGGCCCCATCCTTTTCACCATTTACATTCTTCAACTTGGTGATATTATCCAACATCATGTCTTCAGTTCCATTGTTACACAGATGACACTCAAATTTATATTAGTACTAAGCCTTCTGATACGTTGCCACCTGATGTCCTTGTCAACTGCCTAGCTGATATAAAAAGGTGGATGATGAACGACTTCTTCAAACTGAACAGTAGCAAATCTGAAGCCATTTGAATTGCATCCGCTTCCACGTCCAAAAAGATTGGTCAACCAACACTATCCATCCCAAGTTTTATTACATCCTCTGTGGCCCAGGTTCGCAAACTTAGTGTCATTTTGGACTCCACGCTTTCTCTGAATGCACACATCAACAACATTACTAAAATAGCTTTCTTCCACCTTCGAACTTTGCCCGATTACACCCCTCTATCACTGAATGAATGAATGAAACTTTATTGTCATACAATGTACAAGTACAAGGCATGAAATTACGTTCCCTGGGGCCCCAGTATTATAATCAGAATCAGAATCTTTATTTCGCCAGGTATGTTAAACATACTAGGAATTTGTCTTGGTGAGAGCAAAACATGTATGACATGTAACACGTGCACAGACTTTTGACAAACATAGCTCTAAAAGAAGGTACAATAAACAATAAATAGACTAGAGAATATAGTTAAAGTACTAGAAAAAAGAAGAAGAAAAAAGCGTTTGAGCTAAGACATAAATAAGACAATATAAAATATAAAATCTATACTGTACACCTATGAGTATGAATATATGTATCGAAATATTCCTGAGGTAGGTTTATATTAAATAATGTTGACGATGTTGCGGATGATGTTATCATTAACAGAAATAGAACTTCTGTACAGCTGTGCAAAATAGCATAGTGCGAACATGTCCTGTTCAGTGCAGTTAAGACCAATTGGTTCAGTTCAGTGGTTTCAGAGGTGTCCATTGTGGTTGAGGAGAGCTACAGCTCTGGGAAAGAAGCTGTTAGCATGTCGTGTTGTGCTGGTTTTGTCCAGGATGTGAGGGGTCAGTCGTAATTTTGCGAGCGCGTTTCCTCACCCTGCTGGTGTGGATCTCCTGAAGCTTTGGCAGGTTACATCCAATGATCTTCTCTGCTGATCTGATGATAGCTGTATAGAACTGGATCATCAGAGTCTGCGGCCGGTCAAATTTCTTGAGCTGTCTCAAGAAGAACATTCTCTGCTGAGCTTTCTTGGTGATGGAGATGGTGTTCCTCTCCCACTTCAGGTCCCTGGATATGGTGGTGCCCAGGAACTTGAGTGACTCTACAATGGAAACTGCAGAACCATTGATGTAGAGGGGGGATACAGGAGGTGGGTTGCATCGGAAATCCACCAAGATCTCTACAGTCTTGTCTGTGTTTAGCAGCAGGTGGTTGTCACTGCACCAGGACACCATCTGACCAACCTCATTTCTGTAAGCAGACTCATCACCATTGGCTATGAGGCCCACCAGAGTGGAATCATCCGCAAACTTCAGGAGCTTTACAGCTGGTTCCTTGGAGACACAGTCATTGGTGTACAGGCTGAAGAGAAGGGGTGAGAGAACACACCCTTGTGGAACTCCAGTGCTGAGTGTTTGAAGGTTTCCCTAACCGCACATACTGTCTCCTGTCTGTAAGGAAGTTTACAGTCCACTGACACATGGAGTCCGGCACTGACAGCTGGGACAGTTTGCTTTGAAGTAGCCGCGTCACAACAGTGTTGAAAGCCAAGCTAAAATCCACAAACAGAATCTGAGCGTAGGTTCCAGGGCTGTCCAGATGCTGAAGGATGAAGTGGAGAGTTAGGTTGACCACATCATCAACAGATCTGTTAGCTCTGTAAGCAAACTGCAGGGGGTCTGTGATGGTCTTTAGGTGGGCTAAGACCAGGCATTCAAAGACCTTCATGACTACAGATGTCAGGGCGACAGGTGTGAAATCATTAAGTCCAGTGATGGTGGGTTTCTTGGGGACTAGGATGATGGTAGAGGTCTTGAAGCAGGCTGAAACACAACGGAGCTCCAGTGATCTGTTGAAAATGCTGGTGAAGACTGGTGCTAGTTAGTCACAGCAGTGTTTTAGAATGGATGGAGAGACTGAATCAGGTCCCGGGGCTTTCTTCACCTTCTGTCTGCTGAATAGCCTGTGGACATCCTGCAGACTGATGGTGAGACAAGCTGGGGGTGGAGGTGTGAGAGCCAGTGTGGGGAAGGAGGGGGGTTGATGATGGGGTGAGAGAGTCTGCTTCTCTATGTCTCCACTGGTCCACCTCTTCACAATGGCCGGCTTGTTGTTTTTGAGTTTCTGCCAGTATGTGGGAATTAGGTGAACGAGGCTGTGATTGGAGAGCCCGAGAGTGGCGCGCGCAACAGCACAATAGGCAATGTACACGCCGGCCAGAATGAATGTCCGGGATTAGCTTGTTCAGCCAGGTCTCCGTGAAGCAGGGGGCAGAAGCAGAGGAGAAGTCCTTGTTGGTCCAGTGGAGCAGGAGTAGTTCCTCAGTTTCGTTGCTGAGAGATCGGAGGTTGGAGAGGAATAATGACTGTAGAGGTGTGCGAGGCCTGCGCTGCCTGAGACGCACGAGTGCGCCCATGCGTCTGCCCCTTCGTCTGCGCCTCCAGCATCTCCTTGCTAGGCTGAGCAGCATCAGCACGGCCGATGTTAAGATTTCAACACACTCTGAGGGTTCTTGAATAAATTCTGGCATAAAGTCAGGAGAAATGTTGTCCCTGACGGTTAGTAACTGTTCTCTGTTCCAGCTGACCGAGCATATTCAGCCAATCCATCGGTTGTATATTATAACAGGTTGAACTAATCAGAATATAGATTGCGCTGTTGCTTGGTAGACTTTAGCCAGCCCGCTCCCCAACCACACACACACACACACACACACAGCCGCTACACTAACCATCGCGACAGATTCCAATTCCCCCGCCTGAAAAAAAGCTCACGCCCACCAAACTTGAGAGATCTGGTCATATGAAATAAATTTTAATGATTTTTAAAGCATATAATAACTTCAATTTTTAAAACTATAGTTTTTTATTTCACATCAGAATATTTTGACTGCACCCCCGATGAAGACAGACGGCACCCTGGTTGAGAAACGCTGCATTAGACAACGACGAGCACAGGACACTGCATGAGCGCACATTAAATAGACAAACCACATTAGCCCCACGTGATTACAAGACGAGTCACAGGTGAGACAGATTATCACATGACTTAACCATAACCACAGAGATCCACTGACGCAGACAAAGCACGTGGACAACCTTAACACACGCCCAAAAGGGAGGGGCCGGGGTCCTCAACGTGACAGACGCCCCCTCCAAGAGCACTACCCGTCCCGGGGTGCCAACAGGACCGAGTGCCTCGAACCCACGACGATGGGCGGATCCGACACGCTCAGTCCTGCGTCTAGGAGGTGACTGCCCTTGGCGAAGCATCCGTCACAAATCGCCTAGCACACCCTCCCTGGGAAGACGGGGGAAAAGACGTTAGACACATGAAACGGAACATTCACAAACACACACACAGGAACGCTTACACATAGTGACACGAAAGGGAAAAATGGGTTAGGCACACAAATAGGAAGACTTACAAACACTGGTACACACAAACATGAAACAGGGGCCCAGCTACGCGCCAGGAGGAGAGCTAGGAGGGGAGAGAGACCGGGAGCTGCAGGCGCTGCAGGGGACGTTCCTCCTCTAGCCTCCGCTGGGTGCAGCACGACTGGCGGACGTGCCAGGTGCAGCGCGTCTGTCGTACGCGCCTGGTGCAGCGCGGCTGGCGTGCGCGCCTTGTGGGCCGCAAGGGAGCTCTTCCTCTGTGTCCATCTCCTCTTCTGCCCCCTGGCTCCACTCCATGGACTGCTCTGGGCTGCCACCCCGGGAGCAGTCCATCACGCTTTCGCCGGAGCGGTCGGAGGGTGGACACCTCACCGAACCCCCTTTCCTAGTCCCGGCTGTTCTCTCAGAGGGGGGCGGACTCTCCTCCTCTCCCTCCGTATAGGAGCCCTCCTCCTCCTCCTCCCCGTCTTCCTCTACGGTGGGAGAGGGACCTATGGGCGGAGGGAGGTAGTCCTCTTCCTCCGACTCCTCCTCCTCTTCTTCGCCGTAGTCGTCGGTGGACGCGTAGCTCACCGATGGGAGGAAGACCTCCCCCTCCTAGCCACCATAGTCGTCGGTGGAGGCGTCGTAATCCGAGGAGGGGTAGGCTTCCTCCTCCTCGCCACCGTAGTCAACGGTGGAGGCGTCGCATTCCGAGGGGGGGTAGGCTTCCTCCTCCTCGCCACCGTAGTTAACGGTGGAGGCTTCGCCTACCGAAGGGGAATAGTCCTCCTCTTCTTCCTGCTCCTCCCCCTCAGAATCTTTCTCCCTGAATTCCACCTCTGGGGTGGACACGATTGCGCCAACCCTCAGAGGCGAAGTGGCGCAGGAAGGAGCAAGGTGTCGCTCCCTCCATAGACGCATCACCCCCTCGCGGAGCATCTCCGCCAGCTCGGGGTCCCTGCGCTCGAGCCCCCGGTCTGTGTCCAGTTGGTAGGCACACACTGGGTCCTCTTCCAGCTCCTCGACCGACAGTGTGGCCTCTTGGCATGGGGGGGTGTCTTCCCCCCGCTTGCCCTCGGGTGTCTTCCCTGTTCCATAAAACTCAGGGACGCTTACCCGTATGGGCGAGGGCTCCGCACCGTTGTCTTGCGGTACTCCTCTGCCAACTCCGGTATAGCGGTCTCCCGAGCCGCACACAACAGATATGAGCACTCGGGGTCCCGCTTCATCTGTGCCAGAGTCGGCGTAGAGCAGCGGCGCGAGGGGGAGGACGAAGCGCGGTGATGTCGCTTGCTTCGGCGATTTGCCTTCTTCGGCCAGGTGGCGTAGCCAGGCATGGTCTTGGTGTCTCAGGACGGCTCGTCGTTCTGTGACGCGCGGCAGAGCAGGGAAGGATGAGACACGAATCCTCCTTTTCTTTCGTCACTTTTAATATATATAGTGATTGCGCAAGACAGCGCAATAAGAACACATAACAAGCACACAGCAACGTGTAAACATTAGACAACGACGAGCACAGGACACTGCGCGAGCGCACATTAAATAGACAAACCACATTAGCCCCACGTGATTACGAGACGAGTCACAGGTGAGACAGATTATCACACGACATAACCATAACCACGGAGATCCACTGACGCAGACAAAGCACATGGACAACGTTAACACACGCCCAAAAGGCAGGGGCCGGGTCCTCAACGTGACAACTAGAAGCGCCGCCTCTGTTCGACCTAATTATACCTAGAAGCACCGAGCACCGGTCACTTGACCGCAGCAGCACAAAAAAATAATATCTTTGCACTGGATCCAATTTCAGAACCCTCCTTTCATGACTTTTCCCAGAATTGTCCTTTTAATAAACTAGTATTTTTACATTGTTAAAAGAAACCCTGCACAGGCTAGTTTCAATCGATTTCACTCGTATCTCTGTAATATTGTTGTCGTCGCCTACACTTCAAGACTGTGATTCTCTTTTCTGCCAGCGGGTGTCACAAAGATTCGTATGTCATTTAATATTTAGTATAACTAAATAATGATCAATAGTTTTCAAAACTAAATTATTCACAAAGTTCAAACTGATTAGACTAAACAGAATTCGTTCGTTGAACGAAAGTGAAAGTGTTTCACTTTCCAAAGTCTTAAAATATATACTTTATTTATTAATATTATTGAATATATACTATATATAAGTTTACATCAATGGTTTTCAAACCATGAGAGTCTTGCTTTGCATAATAAATGCTTTAGTAGTTTGCAGGAATTCTGCGAATGGTAATTAGCCTACTTATCAAGTCAATATCTCAAAGAAATGATCTCTCGTGTCTTCGCCAGGGCTAGCTGTTAGACACATACATTATGAATGGCTGCTTTTGACACACTGGCATTACAAATGATTTAAGCAGAATGCAAGTTATGTATGTAAATGCATACCTTTGCGAGTGAAACTGAGATGATGGCATGGGTGGTGCTGTTATGAACACTTTATTCACAATAGCATTCATGAGGCAACGCAAGCTATAAATTCGTTGGGATGCGGCTACACAGTTTGAGTGAAAACTCTGCTTGGGTGATCGAACAGCAACACAGTTTGCTTGAAAGCTCGGTTTTGGCGTTTGAACAGCAACATAGTTTGCGTGACTCCTCGGTTTGGGCGTTTGAACAGCAACACAGTTTGCTTGAAAGCTTGGTTTGGGTGATCAAACAGCAACACAGTTTGCGTGACTCCTCGGTTTGGGCGTTTGAAAGGTTGCATAGTACATTATAAAAGTGGCACAGAGAATCATGTACACCCCAAAGCAAGTGCTGGACATGCTGTGCAATATTGATGAGATGGAATCGGAGGGCGAACAATGTGAGGTGTCGGATGGAGAGGGCGAAAGTGAAATGGATCTGAATCTTGAATCTGATTCAGAATCGGACTCTGAAACTGAGTGTAGTGGTGACTCATTTCAGGCCAAAGACGGTATGGTGTGGTTTGAACAAACTGCTGGCAAACCTTGGGGTAGAGCACAAGAGTGCAATATTGTGAGAGAAACCCCAGGGCCTACGTGTTATGCCAAGGACAAATTTAAAAGTCCACTGACCAGCTTACTGTGTTTGATTGACACAGAAATGTGGGGCGCAATTCTGAAATACACAGAGGCAGAGGCTGAACAAAATAATGCTCAGTTCAAACTAACAGCTGACGAACTGAAAGCATTTGTGGGTCTCGAGAGACGGGATGCACCCGTTGTTGGCCTGTAGCTGTGTTCTACAACCTCCAAAACCTGGCTGTAATTAATAAATATTGTTCAAACAGTGCATGAACATTAACCACAGCGGCGGAGGTTTATTCTCAAGTTGACAATTCACTACATAAATGGAACTTAATTTGAGGTGGTGAACGAAATGCAATATAATCTACATGTAAATCACCGAATGGTGATAACGCTTGGTGATAACACGGTCGTTAGGACATGGGATCACACATCGGCTATTCACTGATCAAACACCTCATCTGAAACGGCAACACAATACGGCAAGATAAAAAAGTAAACATTAGAGAGGAGAGAGGGAACTATATTTGTGAAGCCATCCATATCATTTTAATAATTTTGTTACGCAAAGGTACATAGCCTACCTTTTATAATGATATTTTTGTAATTAATTTTGCCTATTTATGCTTTTTGTTCTTTGTCTAACACAAAACATAGACATTTATTTGTAGATTTGTTATGTTCACCATAGCCTACAATTCACTAACATACACAACTTTTAGACATTAAAACTTGAAATGGCGTAACATTGAGTACACAAACAAATTTGCTTTAGCTTGGTCTGCGGGCTTCACTTTGCTACTCTGAGTATCGAACAAGCTTTCTGTGGATGTGGGGGTGGAAGGCTGCAGCGCAGTCTGTAGCATTAGCAAGACAAAAGACGTGAACGCTTCACAGTGGGGGGTGCGGGCCAGTGGGTTTGTGGTGTGGCGAAGAACACAATAATATAGTGACATATATGCCAACAGAATAACACACAGACAAATAAGCAAACTATTACACTAACCAAGAAACAAAACTGAAACTATATTTTGGATTTACATTTTCGCACAAACTAGGAAATGCAATATGAAACTAAACAAAACTGGCAATGGGGAAGCTACTGAGAACAAGGTCACAAGGCACTGATTTTAAAAGGTTTAGTCACATTAATTTGTTAAAATATTGATGTTACATGCAAATGTCACCATTACGAATATTTGTTTGGGTGGCTCATTCTTCCTTTTGTGCAAAACGCCATCTAGCGTTAATTATGTGTCAGTACCAGCTCCCCTGTGTAAATACTCAGCGGTCTTTTGACCGCCCGAGGCGTACTTTAAGTAGGTGAAAACAACATGGCGCTAGTAGGAGGTGGTGAAAGTGGTCAGATGACCAGCCCTCCGTGCTTCTAGTTATAAGTATGTAAATGAGGCGCGGCGCTTCTAGTGTTAATTAACAAAAACAAACAACACGGAGGAGCTCGTCACTGTGGCTGCCATCCTCGGCACCATCTTGATCGATAAAGAGCACCGGGAACCCAGAGCAGCCGCAGTGTTTGAGACGCGCCGCCAAGCTCCGCAGGGTGGGGGGAGAAACATAGAGAGATAACACTAGGAGGAGACAAAAAAATATGACCACAGATTATTCTTACAACAGGACAACAGTCTGTATGCACGCAAAAAATCCCCATAGCACATACAAGCATTGATAACACAGGCAGTCAAGCAGAGAGAGGCGTGATTCATTCAGATGGGGAGAGGGGAGCCAGAAGCCTGGCACACAGTTTTTGTCTCAAAGTTCACGGTGGAAGGCGAGAGCCATCTCTGACAGTCTCTGTGTGGGGATAGGAGCAGGTAACCAAGATGACAACCTCCTGGGAGAAATTTGTTTGGGCACCAATGCAGATAAGCAGAATGAAGAATTTAGCAAGGAGCTTGTCCTTGAGCGTTTGAGCACACAAACTCCTCTTAGGTCAGTGATCTCATATCCAGTTGTGATCCAGTTGATCTCATATCCAGTTGTGATATGAGCTGTATAGCCATTTGCCACATTTCAGACAGGAAATGTTAACATGACTTGACCATTACTTTATTTGACTGTTCTGATTTGAGGCCCTGTAATGTTCTGTGTTGTGTCCAGGGACCCTGTGAATGTTTCTGTAACGTTGGGGCAGAGTAGACGTTAGTTTCATTTTATTTTGCTGTAACCCTATACAAATTAAGGCAGAAAAATGTTGTGGATGTGTCAGTTGAGGATTGTTGAGGATTTATTAATGAATAGCCTAGATGCAGTTTCTTTGGTTGTTTAATACATCTTCTGATACAGAATCTTGGACACATCCACAGCCATTGAGATGCTTTCTCAGCTGCCTCTGTCACTGAACAGATGGCTCTCCTCCTACATGCCCCTGTGATGCCTAGGAGACTGTAGGTCCTGCAGAGTGACTTCCCTGCAAAGCCCCTTCCCCCGACCTCAATGGGTAGGCATCTTGCACTCCACCCCCTGTTGCGGCAGTTGGAGCTTCAACCTTGCCCCACAGGAAGAGGTATGACGGACATGGTAGGACATTGTAAATTAACTGTATGATGAATTTTATGCGGAGCGGTTCAGCCTTCCACAACTCTGGCCATGAGATTTTCCTGTTCATGGCTTCCTCCCATCTAGTCCACGCACCCTGCTGCCTTAGCCTCACCCACTGGCTTGCACGCTGATCTTCAACTCCAGCCCGCACCTCAAGTTGGACCCGGTCCTACCTTCCTGTGCCCCTAAACCTGCCAAGGTGGGTTGTTAATATGGTTCCCAGTCCTGCTCGGCCGGTAGCCACAGATCCCACAAGCTCTTTGTGGAACAGTCGAGCTTCTGCCTGGTCCACCGCCTCTTGCGCCCTCCACTTTCTGCCTGTCCTCACCTCAATGCCAGCTTGAGCTACCTTTGGGTCCTTCGATTCCTTGTACTGGAGAACCTCCCTTGCTCTGGCAACCATGAACTCCTCTGTGAGGCCTTTGATTGGTAGGGTCAGCATGTTGTTGTTTCCGTAGAGGGCGATGCTGCTGAGACTCCGAGGAAGCCCCAGCCAGCATTGGAGGTGGCTGCTGACCCTCCGCTCAAACCCTTCCATGGTAGACATGGGAAATTCCTAGATCAGCAGTGACCATAGTATCCTGGACAGGATGCCATGCTGGTACACCCATGCCTTGAACTTCCCCACGAGACCAGATTTGTCCACTGCAGTTAGCCAGCCATCCAGTTTATTGGTAGCCCTGATGGAAAATGTATCCTTCAACTCCGCCAAGGACGGTCCCAAGCCCGGCTGAAAAAGGAGGAGGGTTGTAGCTGCGAACTACGTAAAAATTAGCAACGAAACCGATGGAAAACGAAGGAAACTTATCAACGATTTCTACTACTGCATCCGGGGCAGCCGATGCGCCAGCTTTATGGTCCCAGGGCGCTGGTGAAAAGTTAACTATGGGCCAAAGTATGACCAAATTCACCACGCCAAAAATCGGCATCAAAATTGCCGCTTGGAATGTTCGAACAGGCCACAAAGTCGGTCAAAAAGAAATTATTGCCAAAGAAATTTACAACTCTGGGATATCAATTGCAGCCTTATCTGAACTACGACTCACTGGCTCTGGACAAATGACCATTCATCCTCCAGCGACCGATGAGGGAATGACTTTACATTATTCCGGTGATACCAAACACCAGGCTGGCGTCGGATTTATGCTAGATTCTCGAGCCAACCGAAGCGTCATCGCATTCCAGCCTATCTCCAGCCGGCTGGCTATCATTACATTAAATGGGACAGTCAAAACACACATTTTTTCTGTCTATGCACCAACAGAAGTCAGCCCCGATTCAGTTAAAGAGGACTATTATTGCCAACTTCAAGAAGCATTAGATCAGATTCCCAAAACAGACATGACCATACTAGCTGGTGACTTCAACGCCCATGTTGGCAAGGAAAGAGCCGGCTGGGAATCAACGATAGGGGCCTTTGGGCACGGGACCACAAATGACAATGGCCTCCGCCTCCTCTCGTTCGCCTCAGCCAATAACCTGGTCATTGGTAACACCTTGTTCCAGCACCCACTCAGGCACCAACTGACCTGGCGGAACCCATCAGGCAAGGACTCTGCAGTCTTAGACTACATCCTCATTAGCTCCAGATTTCGATCATCACTAAGGGATGTCAGAGCGATGAGAGGACCAGACTGTGGATCCGATCACCACCTTGTCCGTGCCAAGATCCACCTAAAATTGCAACGTGCTAAACCACGGCCCAGACCAACATCAAAACTGAACTGGAAGAAGCTAATGGACCCAGTGGTCAAGGAGAAATTCCAAATCAGCCTCGCAAACCGCTTTGAGACTCTGATGATGTCAGACGACGTGAATGACGAGGAGCAATGCATCTCCACCACCATTATGGAGTGTGCCAAGCCTCTCTGCCCACCAATTCCTCGCCGCACTCAGCCTTGGATATCAGATGACTGCTTAGACCTGGTGGCAAAACGGAAACGAGCAAAGCAGCTTGACCACAACCAGTATCGACGACTCAACCGCGAGGTCCGACAAAAGATGAAAGAAGAACGGGACGTTTATTGGAACCAGGTGGCAGAAGAGCTGGAAGAAGCAGCAGCAAAACACAAATACAGAACCATCTATCAAACCCTGAAACGACTCAGCGGAAGAACTACATCCACCAACGACAACATCAAGAAGGCAGATGGAGGATTTGTGAAGTCACCTGGTGAACGGCTAGAACGTTGGAGACAATTCTTTGAAGGACTGTATAATCACAATCCGCCAACCGGACCATCCATGGAACCACCAGATATAGGCCCGCCTATGACACTTATGGCTGACACAGAACCAACAGAGCTAGAAGTCAAGACGGCCATCCATGCATTGAAGAATGGAAAGGCGCCAGGTGTTGACCAAGTTACTGCAGAAGCCATCAAGGCTGGCGGAGAAGTCCTATCACGTCGTCTTCACCTCCTCATCATAAAGATCTGGCGCTCAGAGGACATACCATCTCAATGGAAGAAGGCAATCATCATCCCAATCCATAAGAAGGATGACAGCCAGGAATGTAAGAACTACCACGGCATCAGTCTATTATCAATCTTAGGCAAAGTCTTCACAAAAATCATCCAGACACGGCTCCAGAAACACCGGGAACAAACAAGTCGAGAAGAACAAGCCGGATTCAGGCCTGGACGAGGATGCACTGACCAAATCTTCTCCCTTCGCCAACTGATGGAAGAACGAATACGATGTGGCAAACGGACAGTCCTCTGCTTCATTGACTTCAAAGCGGCATTTGACTGCATACATTGGCCAGCGCTATGGAAAACTTTGGAGGTTGAGCACATCCCACCGAAAGTCATCTCTCTCCTCCAAAAAGCATATGATGGCTCAACCAGCCAGGTACGGATCCGAAATGAGTTGTCAGAACAGTTTACTGTCAGAACTGGCGTCCGTCAAGGAGACGCATCTTCACCACTTCTATTCAATGCTGTGATTGATGCCATCATGAGGAAAGTCTTCCAAGGACGAGATGGTGTTCAGTTCAGTGTTGATCACCATCTAAATGACCTGATGTTTGCTGACGACAGCGCAGTGGCCTCCGAGGATGACGCAGAAGCCACTGACATTCTCTATGACATCGCCCGCACTGCTGCATCATGCGGCCTCAAGATCAATGCGGCCAAGACAAAAGTGCTGACAACAGATGGATCCCTTGCTCATGTACACCTTGAGGGAGAACAGATTGAGCAAGTAGAAGTCTTCAAATATCTCGGATCCCTTGTTCAAGCGAAGAAAGTGACCTCGTCATCTGACATCCAGGCTAGAATTGGGCAGGCGACCGCAGCATTTGCCTCACTTAGGTGGTGTCTCTGGAAGAAAGACAACATTGCAACAGCAACAAAGATCCGCATTTTCCGGACACTCGTTCTACCAATTCTCCTTTATGGAGCAGAAGCGTGGACCCTACTCAAGATGGACACAAACAAGCTTGAGGCTTTCCAAATGCGATGCCTCAGACAAATTCTTAAAGTCTCCCTCCGGGACCATCTCACCAATGACACAATTCGAGCAAGGTGTCTTAAGCAACCGACCATCGAAGAGATGATCCAACAACGACGCCTTCGGTGGTTTGGACATGTGTGTAGGATGAGCGAGTCCCGGATACCACACCAACTGCTTTGGAAAGTCCGGCCCAACCACTGGAAAATTCAGAGCTCTGCGCCTAAGAAAACCTGGATAAAGCAGATAGAAAAGGATCTGCAGAACCAACGCCTGAATCTAACCCAAGCAAAGACAGCAGCAATGAACCGGAAGGAATGGAAAAACGTTGTGAGCCAAGTTCGAGAACCATCGGCACCTACAGCAGCGTACTGGCTACGGAAACGTCCACAGCAGGTCGCCAGCTAAGGATCAAAGAGAGAGAGATCCTTCAGGGAACAGTCAAATATCTTCCCCAGGCTTTTCACAGGCTTCTCTGTGACTGATGGGATCTTAGCGCCTCCTAGTAAGAAGCTGAACCGGCCGGTTACCTTCCCTCCCTTTAGGACTAGAGACCTGGATTTCTCCGGCTTGAATCGCATACGGGCCCATCTGGTAAGCCTCTCCAAGCCCTGAAGGATCCATCTGCATCCTGGTACTGACAATGTTGTTACTGTCAGATCGTCCATGTATGCTCTGATGGGAGGCTGATGGATCCCGGACTTGGTTGTGGGCCCTCTGCACTTCAGCTCAGCCAACTTGACCAGCATGTTCATGGCCAAGGCAAAGAGAATCACTGAGATGGTACATCCGGTGATGATCCCTTTCTTTAGCCGGTGGCGCTCTGATGCAACTGCGCCAGAAGAGAATCTCAGGTAAAAGCTGTTATAATAGTCCATGATTAAGACCTTGATCTTGCCTGGGACATGGTGCCTCTCCAGTGCCACCTCCACCAGCTTATGGGGTATAGAGCCATATGCGTTAGCTAGGTCCAGCCAAAGCACTGATAGGTTCCCTTTTCCTTCTCAAGCCTCTCTTATTAGCTGTGTCACCACTTCACTGTGCTCCAGACACCTCGGTACCCCTGGAATCCCACCCTTTTTTTACTGAAGGGTCAATGTACTGATTCCGAAGTAGGTAGTCTGATAGCCGGTGGGAAAGGATACTGAAAAATATCTTCCCCTCTACATTGAGCAGTGAGATGGTCCTAAACTGCTCGATGGTGGTAGAGCTCTCTTCTTTTGGAACCCACACCCCTTCTGCGGCTCTTCATTGGTGGGCAACAATCCCTCTCCTCCAGATTGCCCTTAGGATTTTCCACAGATGGCTCAGGAGCTTGGGGCACCTTTTGTACACCAGGTAAGGTACTCCATTGGGTCCAGGTGCTGAGTTGTTCCTTGAAGCCTTGACCACAGACTGAATTTCTTTCCAGGTGGGGGCGTTGATATTGAACTCACAAGTTGGCTCAGGTGGCTTGATTAGGTCTCTGCATTCTCCCAGGTCCTCCACCCTCACTGCATCACTGTATGTTTCGTGGAGGTATGAGTCTACCTCCTCTTTTGCGCAGGTTAGATGGCCGCTCTGCCTCTGGCCTAGCAGCTGTTTGGTGAACCCAAAGGGGTTAGCTAGGAATGCAGCTTGTCTTTTAGTTCTTTCCTTTGCCCGTATCCTATGCCACTCTGCTCTTCTGAGGGTTAGCAACTTCTTTCTCAGGACACTGCACATTTCTGCTAGCCCCGGCTTCAGGTCCTCACTTGCCCTTTTGAACTGATTCTTCAGGTCCCTGAGTTCCCATTGCAGCTGTGAGATCTTCTCTGCCCTGCGGTTCTTGGAATATGGGTTTGCTGTAGTACACTTCTCAACTGTTCCAAACCTCTCAGAGGCAATGCTGATGACCATTGTGGCCATTATTTGGAGTTTCCTGTCTGTCCCTCGCTTTACTAGCAGGAGGCCACTTGACCCGCTTTTGGTGTTGTGTGCTGTCTGGAGCTAGGGCTTCGCAAGCTTGGAGGTTCTGGGCGCTGTGGGGTGACTACTGGTCCAGATCCTCCTGCGTCTCACCAAGGTCCTCTGGAGTGTGTGGCGGGCTATGGGGTTCGTCCCCCACTGGCTTCTCTTGTGGCTCACAGAGGCTGTTCCTTGTGCGCTGCACTGGCTGCTCTTTCCTCAAACATCCCATCTTGGTCTGGTGGATCTTCAGACCCTGCAGGTTTTTGCAGCTCTTGCCGCATATGCATGTTATATTCATATATATATATATATATATATATATATATATATATATATATATATGAAGAGTTTGGTTCCAAAACGCTATAAATCCATTTTGATCAATTTGAGTAAAAATGTGTTTTCTTTAGCAAGAACGTGGTAGGCTGAAAACCACTGTTTTCTGTTTCAAACTTTCAAATACCATACTAAAGTTAAAAAAACACAAACAAATCAAATCAAGATTTTAATATTTAAAGATTTATTTAAAAAAAAAATTCATTTTTTCGCAAAACGCAATAAATCCATGCCATGTTTTTTTCAAAATGTCTTGTATATCCTTTGGCATCAATAGAACATTTTTTTAATTGAAAATGTGCAAAATACAATAACAAATAACTGTAAATTGTACATCTTAATATAATAGTTTGACCATTGGGCCTAAAAACACAAATTTCAAAACATTTCATTAACGAACAAGACATTGTCACGCTACAGCCCCGAACCCCTCCCTTCGAGCGTGTGTTAATGTTGTCCGTGTCTTTACATGTACGTCCGTTGGTGTGTGTGTGTGTGTGTTCACTTGTCTCGTTAAGACTAATGTGTTTCACGCGGTGCTTGTTAGGCTACGTGTATATAGTGTGTGTGTTTGTATCGTTTGGTGCTCGTCTTTAACGTGACATTCGTTGTGTGTGTTAAACCGTGTCAGCACGCCGTGAGCGTGTACTGTGTAGTGTATTCTACTGGTGTTATGATGCGCCGAGCGTTTACTGTTCAGTGTGATTGACAGCTGTTTCAAGACGCCGTGAGTGTGTCCAGCGTCAAGCTCAATAATCGTAGCCTTTGAACGCACCTCGTCTTTGCATCCTCGACTCCCTCGCACCCGTTACAGACATAAATAGTAAAATAGTATAACTATTAACATAAATAGTATAACTGCTATACGAACAGGCTCCTCTATACTATCAAAACCGTTCATTTTCGCGTATTTTGAGAGTGAAAAACGAGATATATTTTAACAAAGTAGGCTACAAGAAATGCCGGGCGGCTCAACAGGTCGCGTTCTATGACGTTTCCATACGTGGTGGTGCACTGTGATTGGATGAGTGGAGATGTGGCGTTCTGCGGGAAATCAGGATTGGCGTTTGTTGCATTTTGGAAAGAAAGAGAGAAAGTAGGGCAGTATTACACGGCGGATGTGGCGTTTTGATCAAAATTGAATATTGGCTTTTCAAGAGTGGTCACATACCATTCTGATTCCGGCTCTAACTCATTTTTTTTTTTTATGGCGTTTATCGCGTTTTGGAACCAAACTCTTATATATATATATATCTTATATATATATTATAATATATATATCTTAATATAATATATATATCTTATATATATATTAGTGGTGGGCCGTTAACGGCGTTAATGCCGTTCGTTAATTTGATAATCTTATCGGGCGATATAAAAATTATCGCCGTTAATCTATTCTTAAAGTTGGGTTGGGAACTGGGTCAAAATGGGTAAGCAAACTATGATGACTTTCAACTTTATAGTTGAGCTCGGCTGTATTCCTAATCAAATTGCACAGTAGGGGCGAGAACGAGTTTTCAAACCTGTGAATTACAAATTGTTCGTGTGTTTACATGGATGCAGCCACGAAGTCGCCAGGTTTGCTTCATGGAAAATTCATTTTTAGGAATGTATTACCAGAGCGGAGCTCAGAGCGGTCGTTTTCTGCATGGTCCTAGCGCTAGATTCGTCGCTATTTAAATAATTATTTTTAACCGTTAAAACCGGCTTTTGAAAAAGTCCCCCCAAATTACGTTCGTGAGGTTAAATGTACTAAATGTTGGCTTACATTTCAAATATAATGTTTAGCTGAATAAACATGTTATCAACCCCTTTTACTGTACAGTATGTAGGCTTACAAATTCATGTTTAACTGAATAAACCGTTGAACACGAGTAGTCACATTTTATTGAGCATGTTTTTTTTCTTCAAGTATCAAAGTAAAACAGCTTCCTCAAGCAGTCATTGATGCATTTTGGAAACAGGAGATGAGTCCCTGATCTAATGCACCTCCTGTATTAAGAAACCCTATCTCAAAAACTGACTTTGTCATTACTTGGGTAGTACGCATATGAGCCATTTTAATATTAGATTAATAGATTAATTTCAAGATTTCAGTGAGATTAATCTAGATTAAAAAAATTAATCTATGCCCACCCCTAATATATATATATATATATTAGTGGTGGGCCGTTAACTGCATTAACGGCGTTCGTTAATTTGATACTCTTATCGGGCGATATAAAAATTATCGCCGTTAATCTATTCTTAAAGTTGGGTTGGGAACTGGGTCAAAATGGGTAAGCAAACTATGATGACTTTCAACTTGATAGTTTAGCTCGGCTGTATTCCTAACCAAATTGCACAGTAGGGGCGAGAACGAGTTTTCAAACCTTTGAATTACAAATCGTACGTGTGTACATGGATGCAGCCACAAAGTCGCCAGGTTTGCTTCATGGAAAATTCATTTTATGAACGTAAAGTGTTACCGGAGCGGAGCTCGGAGCGGTCGTTTTCTGCATGGTCCTAGCTAGATTCGTCGCTATTTAGATATTTATTTTTAACCGTTAAAACTGCAGAGGACCAACACCAGCTTTTGAAAAAGTCCCCCCCAAATTACGTCCGTGAGGTTAAATGTACTAAATGTTGGCTTACATTTCAAATATCATGTTTAGCTGAATAAACATGTTACACGGTTGCCAACTTTTGACGTTCGCTTGGAGTGAGATTTTAACCTGGAGGAGGTGGCGAGTGTAAATTGTTGTAATTTAATGTGTACATTGCGAACGTACGAACGTAAGATGTTGAGTGGGGGAGGGGGGGTGGCGAACGTAGAATGGACACAAAGTGTTATATCGCGATCTGTCGATCGCCGGTGGTTGGCGCCAGAGCGAACTAGTAACTCATTGAATCATATATGTGGATCAGAGGTAAATAAACTGGATATTTTTTGGCGTGAGATATCGGAAGTGTGGCGTGAGAGGGAGTGAAGACGGTCAAATGCGTATGTCTCACGCTCAATGCGTGAGAGTTGGCAACCCTGATGTTATCAACCCCTTTTAATGTACAGTATGTAGGCTTACAAATTCATGTTTAACTGAATAAACCGTTGAAAACGAGTAGCCTACATTTTATTGAGCATGTTTTTTTTTTCTTCAAGTATCAAAGTAGAACAGCTTCCTCAAGCAGTCATTGATGCATTTTGGAAACAGGAGATGAGCCCGTGGACTAATGCACCCTCTGTATTAAGAAACCCTATCTCAAAATCTGACTTTTAGTCATTACTTGGGTAGCACGCATATGAGCCATTCTGTTTGGCTCTCTATTTAATTTCTTCTATTCTTTTTTATGTCTATTGTTTCAAATGCAAGAACTGAGCCAGTCCTTAATTTATTTCTTTTTTTTAATTAAATGATTAATTTTGTTATACCATAAAATACGTGTGCTTTCTAATGCATGTCTAATTTGACACACTACGAACACGCCCCCTTGCACCAAGCCATTTCCCCGGTCCAACTGACCTAATTACTGACACCTGTACACCATCAGTTTGCACCCCTTTTTATGTCCACAGATCGTGCAGTCCAGTGCTGCACATTCTTTGGAGGACTTCAGCGTCTCAGACGTTCTGCACAGACGACGTGCCTTAGCTTGCTACTCTAAGCTTGTTTATTTGCTCTTTGTGAGCTGTACGTTTAGATTGCCTTGCTTTTGCGTGCTCTTTTGTTTTTGTGTCATGGATAATAAAACTCCTGACATACAACCAGTGCATCCGGCTGCCTCTATACCCACATCACATAATTATGCATGTCTAATGCATAATTACTTGAGGAATGTATAATACAATATAATTATCATAATATAATAAATACTTTTTGAACTCAGTGTTTTAACTATTTAGCTAATATTTTTAAAGGCCCTATTGAAACACTGAAATTCAGGTGAAAAACGCTGCTTATCAATTAATCAAAAGTCGATTGATAAGATCAATCAACTAATGATTGTCACGGTGAGGCGGCCCCCTACCGGTCGCCTCCGTCTACAGCGGCTGTTGTTGTTGTTGTTTTGTGACGTCGTGTGCATCCCTCAGGTGGGCGGAGCCCGTGATCCGTCTCATCTGAGGGTCGTTTGTTTGCCTATATATGTCTTGTCTTTGTACCAGTTGACCGCTGGTCATTATATTCTTAATTTGGACTATTGCACGGGTTTTTGGTTTGCACACTTTCTATTAAACCATCCTTTTTCCCTGAGACTTGGCGTGATCGCTTCCTTTTTAGTCGCTCACCCTGCCCGTCACAATGATTAATGAATTAATCGATAATTTGCATCAATGTGTCTCTCTGTATCGTGTTGTGTTGGTTGTCTCGCCTCCCAGTCTCTTTCTTCGTTTATTGTATGCTTTACCCTGCCAGTTTGAGTGTGCCACTCTCACTGGCTTACCTCAAGTTTTCCTGTGCTGTCTCCTTCTCTATCAGGGTTATCAGTTGATTTGAGAAATTCCCTTTTGTTCCTTACATCGTTAGTGAGAAAGCCAGCTTTCCTCCTTGCATCCTTTGTTGGTTTACTCAAGTTATTTTGGGAGGTTTTTTGTTTTACTTATAACTCGATACAGAGAGCAAGTTATTTCACCTGGCATCCTCAGTTTTGTTCACGCTGAGTGTTTTGTATCTCCCGTTTTTTCCCCTCTCCAGTGTTCTCTTGCATGGAGATTTTTTGTTTCTCGTTTTCTACATGGACTGGCACTTGGGTTCGCTTACCATTAAAACTCCATTACATTCTGTATTCTGTGTAGCTCAGCAGTTGATACTGGACTTGAAAGGATTAAGCCTTAATGACTCCATTTGTACTTGCTCATAATTGTGAGTTGCTTGGCATAAAAGGTCTACTAAATGCCATTAATGACAACGTAATGTATTTATTTTATATCAGATATGAGACTGGATCATGAGCATTGTTTTTGCAGTCTGTTACAACTGACTGGTGTACTCACTTATGTATATATGTGGAAAACTTTGTCAAGTGGCATCTGTGACATTCTTGGCCAAACAAGGGGTGTTCAGAATATTCTGATTTAAAAGTTCTATAAATATATTTTTCACTTGTTTTGTTTGAAATATCTATTTGTCCGTTGGTTTCATATTGCTGAATGATGATGAGTCTTTTATGTTTATTTATTTGCTTTTTGTTATATGATAATGATGTGACCCTGACTTATTTCTAATCCAATTTATTTGTCATGCTTTACATATTATCTGTGTTCCACATAGGTGGTGCATGCTGTATCACTAGTGCCATTATGCTAGTATGTTGTACCCACACACACACAATGCAGAAGCAATGACTCACAAAACAAAAGTCTTGTGTGATGAATGCAATATGCAATAGCACAATCATAAATGATCAGACTTTTCATCCTGAATTTGTAAAAAAAATGTGACAGAGTGACAGCAATAAAATAAGACACTAATTATATATCCCTTACATTATTAGTGATTACATTACAATATTATCCCTTACATTATTAGTGAATACATTACAATATGTAGATATTTACTTCTAAGATTTTTGCATGTATTCAGCATTCCCTTTTCTGAGTCTACCCTTACAGAGGGGATCAACTTTCCACGGTATCAGTTATCCACATCAGTTATAGTTACTCTTCAATACTATGTCTCAGAGAGCTTTAGAGTTAGTCTTGTGAAAGTTAATTATGTTGCCAATGTATGTTTTCACATATAAACATTAATTCAGTCTGAAGGTTGGTAATTCTAATATATAAACCTATTGATGAACTGTAATGTTGATATAATATGTAGAAACTTTCCTTTTATTTATTTTGTATATCAAAGAGCTTTAGAGGGAACTTTGGCCATAAAGTGTTTCTTGATATTCTGATCAGGCCTAAACACGATTATGAAACATTTGGGAGCAAAAATACAAAGAATCAAACCAAAGCTTGAGGCCAGAATAGCAAATACCTCCACAGCTACAGTGAATTTTCCAGGAGAGCTGACATAAGCTGGAATAAAGGTGATCCAAACTGCACAGAATATGAGTATGCTGAATGTGATGAATTTGGCTTCATTAAAGTTATCAGGCAGCTTCCGTGCTAGAAAAGCCAAAATAAAACACAGAAAAGCCAAGAATCCTATATAACCCAGAACAGCCCAGAAACCTACAGCAGAACCTAAACCACATTCCAAGATGATCTTTTCCTTGTAGTGCTTTAGATTTTTGAAAGGGAAAGGAGGAGATATTTTTAACCACAGCACACAAATAAGAATTTGAATGAATGTGAAGGCAAGAACACTGATTCTCTGCTGTGGAGGCCCAAACCATTTCATGACATTACTGCCTGGAAGTGTAGCCCTGAAGGCCATTAACACCACTATTGTTTTCCCCAGAACACAGGAGATGCAGAGGACGAAGGTGATCCCAAACGCTGTGTGGCGCAGCATACAGGACCATTCAGAGGGCTGACCAATGAAAGTAAGTGAACAGAGGAAACACAGAGTCAGAGAGAAGAGCAACAGGAAGCTCAGCTCTGAGTTGTTGGCTCTTACGATGGGAGATGTCCTGTGTTTGTAGAAGACAGCAGTAACACACAAAGACAAGAAGGCCCCAGTGATGGAGAACACTATCAGAGTGATGGCTAGAGTGTCATCCCATGACAGGAACTCAACAGGCTTGGGGAGGCAGCTGTCTTGTTTGGTGTTTGGCCAGAAATCAGCAGGGCAGTGTATACAGTCCAAAGAGTCTAAAAGATCAAAAACACAGTCACAGTGCTTTCAGATACAAATGTAAAACAAAGTCTCATATTTCTATTGACGTACACTACAGTAGAACAGTGCTGTAATCACTATGCAGTGCTGTCCATAGAAACATGTGACTTTCATTTTGAGTCAAGCCATCTCTATCTCTCTCAAGGTTTCTTGTTTATGTACTCTCAGGTATTTCCTTCTACACTTGTGCTCATGAGGGGACTGGAATTTGTGTTGACAATCTTGTTTAATCCCTTTATGAAATATTATAATAATCTTGCATTTAATGTTTTCAAGAGATCTGAAACTACTCATGATTTGCAAGTTCTCCCACTTAGAAATCATGGAGGGGTCTGAAATTTTCATCTTGGGTGCATATCCACTGAGAGAGACAATAAAAAAAATAAAATTAAAATCCAGAAATCACAAAGTATGATAAAAAAAAAATCAAACACCTGCCAATCAGCAAAAATTCTGGCCCTCAAAGACCTGTTAGTCCGCCTCTAAAAAGTCCACCTCCACTCCACTTATTATTCTAAATTAGTAGCATCTGTTTGAGGTTGTTAGCTGCATAAAGACACCTGTCCACCCCACACAATCAGTATGACTCCCACTACTAACATGGATAAGACCAAAGAGCTGTCCCAAGACACCAGAGACAAAATTGTAGACCTCCACAAGGCTGGAAAGGGCTACGGGGCAATTGCCAAGCAGCTTGGTGAAAAAAGATCAACTGCTGGAGCAATTATTACTAAATGTGGCGAGGGTGTAGGTGTATAACGAGATAGATTCCGAGACCAAGAATTAACCGTGTATAAATTGAAGGAATTTACGACCGTCTACGCCACTCAGGGACTTTCACCTTGAGAATTATATCGGCTCACAGGTTCATTGAGACCAAAAAGGCAGAGTAAGATATATCCACAACAACATGAAGTTTTATTAACAATTCCACACAACACAAACCCACTTCTACGAGGGAAATGGATATGAATATTAAAAACAAAGCGCTTTATTCTAACTTTAATTTAAAAACATGCACCCTTCATTACTAATTCCCCAATTACGCTTTCCCAGCACTAAAAAGGCATAAAGGCGTAGAGTGGAGAGGACCAGTTTACAAACAAAATTTCACTACACACAAGTGCACAATTCGAATTAAATAAAATAGGCCATGAAAAACAGTGAACACAACAAACCAAAGAAAAACCAGTCTCTTCCACTCAATGTCTACAGCTCTAGAAACAAACTTAAACAAAAAAAAGGAACACGACAATAATTCAAAAATAACCAAAATAAGATTACAACCTAAAATGGAAATAATTATAAATAATACTAATCATAATTTTTACACAGCCTTAAAATAAACGACCCGACCGTGGCACGCCGCTCGGGAATTACACGCACTTTACTAGAAATAGGCGGCGGCACTCTTCCAGTCGGCCCGTTAAAGAAATAGGAAACCAAATAATTAAAGAGCTTAATTCAGTAGCCCCACACCAGGAACGACACAATCGCGATGATTCTAAGGCAAAACGGCAGCTCCTACGCCAAGGCAGGCTGCAATCACACACAAACAGCAGGTGCTCTGATCCAATCGCGCTGGCTGGATGCACAATCCGGTCGCAACACCACGCGGAAATCTTTAAATTTAGGGAACCAGTCGCTGCCAACTAATAGCACTGCAATGAATAAAACACGCAAATTAATATCTTAAAATCACACAACTTTACCAATTCCCCCTTCACTAACATTACCTGAGGGTTGCAAGCACTGGATACAGGCCAAGGGGATTCACGAAACGCAGTGTGATCTAAATAAAAGAATATTCTTAAATAAAAGAATATTCAAACTACTGTGACAGAAACCTACTCAAATAGCAATCCTACCTTGCGCTGAAGCAACGACCCGGAAGAGGTGGGGGCTCAAAGGCAGGTTCACCAAGACCTCCCCCTAGGTCCCTTTTAAGCACTAACGTGTACAAATTAAAACCCACCTCCAACCTAACAATTAACCCTTAAAGGCAACACGGGATCTAATTTGTTGACTGCCACAAACCACCCCCTTTTTGTTTACATTGCCGTCCCTGGCAATGGCATGCTTCCATGGTACTTGTAACTTACTGCCAAGGTCTAAAAACATTATGTACCAGAGTCACCCGGTCAGTTGATATACTAGCTACGCCCCCAATCGACTGGGGAAGGTGGTGTGGGTTTGAATGGTGGCCAGCGGTAGCACGAGTGGTCCTACGTGTCACAACCTCAGCTTGTACCTGAGGGTCACTGGCTACCTGAGGGTCACTGGCTGGCCTCTCTTCTGCCTCCATCACTCCTGAAACTGGTTCAATCACCCCAGGTGCTACTGCTGCCGATTCCTGCGATTCAGGAATAGGGTGGGACACTAGCACATACAATTCGCCCTCGCTAGAAGGCTCAACCTCCGCCCGTCTTTGATGTGTGGTGTTCTGCAAAACCTCCTCCTCGGACGAACCGGGGGGTTCCCTTTGAAGCTGAGCTTTTAACAGAGAACGATGTACCTGCCTCTTCTTACTCAGATCGTCTGTAGGTGCAATGGTGTACACCGAACCTGCTCCTACCGGTGCCTTCAGCACTTTGTACACCACTGAACTCCACAAATCCCGAATCTTATGACGACCCCTCGCCCCATAGTCGCGGAGATACACCAACTGCCCTTCCGCTAACGGCACTTCTCTCCCCTGCCGATCATGGTGTTCTTTACGTTTACCTGCAGCAACCACCAGCCGCTCCTTAGCCCCCTCAAAGGCTACTTGAAGCCGAGCCTGATGCTCGACCACCCAGTCATGCACGGTCCCCGACACTGGCTCCTGCACCCGACCCAAGAGAAAATCAATGGGCAACTGTGGTTCTTGACCAAACATGAGGAAGTATGGCGATTCACCTGTTGTTTGGTGAGGTGTGGTGTTATAGCAGAAAATCAAATGAGGGAGATAGGCCACCCAATTTCTTTTTCTAGAAGAGGGCAGAGTTCGCAATAGGTTATGCAGAGTCCTGTTGAACCTCTCACACTGACCATTACCAGCCGGGTGATAGGGAGTCGTGCGAGACTTCTTAATCCCATATAACTGACAGAGTTGGTAGATAAGAGCAC
Organism: Brachyhypopomus gauderio; assembly: GCF_052324685.1. Taxonomy (NCBI): domain Eukaryota; kingdom Metazoa; phylum Chordata; class Actinopteri; order Gymnotiformes; family Hypopomidae; genus Brachyhypopomus; species Brachyhypopomus gauderio. The sequence goes on from NC_135212.1 coordinate 34,831,600, forward strand.
TTTCAAAATTTCGAACAATGCCCAGAACAATGATCATAACAATGCCCAGAACAATGACAAGAACAATGCCCAGAACAATTACCATAACAATGCCCAGAACAATGCCCAGAACAATTACCATAACAATTACCATAACAATTACCATAACAATGCCCAGAACAATTACCAGAACAATGCCCAGAACAATGATCATAACAATGATCATAACAATGCCCAGAACAATGCCCAGAACAATTACCAGAACAATGCCCATAACAATGACCAGAACAATGCCCATAACAATTACCAGAACAATGCCCATAACAATTACCAGAAAAATGACCAGAACAATGACCAGAACAATGACCAGAACAATGACCAGAACAATTGTTTGTGTGTGTAAGCTATAAACATCGAAAAACAAAATTTTGTATGTGTGCACGTGTGTGTGTACGTATGTATCAATATTCTGCAGAAAAGTTTGTGTTCCAGATGGAGAGGGCTAGGGTAGGGTGTGTCTGTGTGTGTGTGGTAGATGTATGTGTGTGGGTATATGTATGTGGTGTGGTGGGTGTATGGGAGTGTGGATTGGTGTGTGTGTGTGTGTGTGGTAGGTGTATGTGTGTGGGCATATGTATGTGGTGGGTGTGGGTGTATGTGTGTGGGAGTGTGGATTGGTGGGTGGTTGGGTGTGTGTGGGGGTTTGTGTGTGTGTGTATACGTATGTATCAATATTCTGTGGGAAAGTTTGTATTCCAGATGGAGAGGGCTTGGGTAGGGTGTGTGTGTGGTAGGTGTATGTGTGTGGGTATATGTGTGTGGTGTGGTGGGTGTAGGTGGGTGGGTGTGTGTATGTGTGTGGGAGTGTGGAATGTTGTGGGTGGGTGGGTGGATGGGTGTGTGTGGGTGGGTTGGTATTTGGGTGTGTGTGGGGGTGTGTGTGGGAGTGTGGATGGGTGTGTGTGGGTGGGTTGGTATTTGGGTGTGTGTGGGAGTGTGGATGGGTGTGTGTGTGTGGGAGTGTGCATGGGTGTGTGTTTGTGTGGGTGGGTGTTTGGGTGTGTGCGGTGAGTCACACCTTTTATGTGATGGGAGCAACAGCAAGTATTCTATGCCGGGTCAGTGGTGACCCGTAACACCATGAAGGGTACTTTTGAATTTGAGACATTTTAAAATTTACTAAAATTATAAAAATGCCTTTATTGTGTTAAAATAGCTGTTTCTGAAGATCTCATGAAATCCTATTCCAATACAAAAAAGCAAACAGTACTTTTTACACACCTGAACTTTGAAAACGGGTCAAAATTGACCCCAACACGATATAAGGGTTAAACCATCCTTTTTCCCTGAGACTTGGCGTGATCGCTTCCTTTTTAGTCGCTCACCCTGCCCGTCACAATGATTAATGAATTAATCGATAATTTGCATCAATGTGTCTCTCTGTATCGTGTTGTGTTGGTTGTCTCGCCTCCCAGTCTCTTTCTTCGTTTATTGTATGCTTTACCCTGCCAGTTTGAGTGTGCCACTCTCACTGGCTTACCTCAAGTTTTCCTGTGCTGTCTCCTTCTCTATCAGGGTTATCAGTTGATTTGAGAAATTCCCTTTTGTTCCTTACATCGTTAGTGAGAAAGCCAGCTTTCCTCCTTGCATCCTTTGTTGGTTTACTCAAGTTATTTTGGGAGGTTTTTTGTTTTACTTATAACTCGATACAGAGAGCAAGTTATTTCACCTGGCATCCTCAGTTTTGTTCACGCTGAGTGTTTTGTATCTCCCGTTTTTTTCCCCTCTCCAGTGTTCTCTTGCATGGAGATTTTTTGTTTCTCGTTTTCTACATGGACTGGCACTTGGGTTCGCTTACCATTAAAACTCCATTACATTCTGTATTCTGTGTAGCTCAGCAGTTGATACTGGACTTGAAAGGATTAAGCCTTAATGACTCCATTTGTACTTGCTCATAATTGTGAGTTGCTTGGCATAAAAGGTCTACTAAATGCCATTAATGACAACGTAATGTATTTATTTTATATCAGATATGAGACTGGATCATGAGCATTGTTTTTGCAGTCTGTTACAACTGACTGGTGTACTCACTTATGTATATATGTGGAAAACTTTGTCAAGTGGCATCTGTGACATTCTTGGCCAAACAAGGGGTGTTCAGAATATTCTGATTTAAAAGTTCTATAAATATATTTTTCACTTGTTTTGTTTGAAATATCTATTTGTCCGTTGGTTTCATATTGCTGAATGATGATGAGTCTTTTATGTTTATTTATTTGCTTTTTGTTATATGATAATGATGTGACCCTGACTTATTTCTAATCCAATTTATTTGTCATGCTTTACATATTATCTGTGTTCCACATAGGTGGTGCATGCTGTATCACTAGTGCCATTATGCTAGTATGTTGTACCCACACACACACAATGCAGAAGCAATGACTCACAAAACAAAAGTCTTGTGTGATGAATGCAATATGCAATAGCACAATCATAAATGATCAGACTTTTCATCCTGAATTTGTAAAAAAAATGTGACAGAGTGACAGCAATAAAATAAGACACTAATTATATATCCCTTACATTATTAGTGATTACATTACAATATTATCCCTTACATTATTAGTGAATACATTACAATATGTAGATATTTACTTCTAAGATTTTTGCATGTATTCAGCATTCCCTTTTCTGAGTCTACCCTTACAGAGGGGATCAACTTTCCACGGTATCAGTTATCCACATCAGTTATAGTTACTCTTCAATACTATACTATGTCTCAGAGAGCTTTAGAGTTAGTCTTGTGAAAGTTAATTATGTTGCCAATGTATGTTTTCACATATAAACATTAATTCAGTCTGAAGGTTGGTAATTCTAATATATAAACCTATTGATGAACTGTAATGTTGATATAATATGTAGAAACTTTCCTTTTATTTATTTTGTATATCAAAGAGCTTTAGAGGGAACTTTGGCCATAAAGTGTTTCTTGATATTCTGATCAGGCCTAAACACGATTATGAAACATTTGGGAGCAAAAATACAAAGAATCAAACCAAAGCTTGAGGCCAGAATAGCAAATACCTCCACAGCTACAGTGAATTTTCCAGGAGAGCTGACATAAGCTGGAATAAAGGTGATCCAAACTGCACAGAATATGAGTATGCTGAATGTGATGAATTTGGCTTCATTAAAGTTATCAGGCAGCTTCCGTGCTAGAAAAGCCAAAATAAAACACAGAAAAGCCAAGAATCCTATATAACCCAGAACAGCCCAGAAACCTACAGCAGAACCTAAACCACATTCCAAGATGATCTTTTCCTTGTAGTGCTTTAGATTTTTGAAAGGGAAAGGAGGAGATATTTTTAACCACAGCACACAAATAAGAATTTGAATGAATGTGAAGGCAAGAACACTGATTCTCTGCTGTGGAGGCCCAAACCATTTCATGACATTACTGCCTGGAAGTGTAGCCCTGAAGGCCATTAACACCACTATTGTTTTCCCCAGAACACAGGAGATGCAGAGGACGAAGGTGATCCCAAACGCTGTGTGGCGCAGCATACAGGACCATTCAGAGGGCTGACCAATGAAAGTAAGTGAACAGAGGAAACACAGAGTCAGAGAGAAGAGCAACAGGAAGCTCAGCTCTGAGTTGTTGGCTCTTACGATGGGAGATGTCCTGTGTTTGTAGAAGACAGCAGTAACACACAAAGACAAGAAGGCCCCAGTGATGGAGAACACTATCAGAGTGATGGCTAGAGTGTCATCCCATGACAGGAACTCAACAGGCTTGGGGAGGCAGCTGTCTTGTTTGGTGTTTGGCCAGAAATCAGCAGGGCAGTGTATACAGTCCAAAGAGTCTAAAAGATCAAAAACACAGTCACAGTGCTTTCAGATACGAATGTAAAACAAAGTCTCATATTTCTATTGACGTACACTACAGTAGAACAGTGCTGTAATCACTATGCAGTGCTGTCCATAGAAACATGTGACTTTCATTTTGAGTCAAGCCATCTCTATCTCTCTCAAGGTTTCTTGTTTATGTACTCTCAGGTATTTCCTTCTACACTTGTGCTCATGAGGGGACTGGAATTTGTGTTGACAATCTTGTTTAATCCCTTTATGAAATATTATAATAATCTTGCATTTAATGTTTTCAAGAGATCTGAAACTACTCATGATTTGGAAGTTCTCCCACTTAGAAATCATGGAGGGGTCTGAAATTTTCATCTTGGGTGCATATCCACTGAGAGAGACAATAAAAAAAATAAAATTAAAATCCAGAAATCACAAAGTATGATAAAAAAAAAAAAATCAAACACCTGCCAATCAGCAAAAATTCTGGCCCTCAAAGACCTGTTAGTCCGCCTCTAAAAAGTCCACCTCCACTCCACTTATTATTCTAAATTAGTAGCATCTGTTTGAGGTTGTTAGCTGCATAAAGACACCTGTCCACCCCACACAATCAGTATGACTCCCACTACTAACATGGATAAGACCAAAGAGCTGTCCCAAGACACCAGAGACAAAATTGTAGACCTCCACAAGGCTGGAAAGGGCTACGGGGCAATTGCCAAGCAGCTTGGTGAAAAAAGATCAACTGCTGGAGCAATTATTACTAAATGTGGCGAGGGTGTAGGTGTATAACGAGATAGATTCCGAGACCAAGAATTAACCGTGTATAAATTGAAGGAATTTACGACCGTCTACGCCACTCAGGGACTTTCACCTTGAGAATTATATCGGCTCACAGGTTCATTGAGACCAAAAAGGCAGAGTAAGATATATCCACAACAACATGAAGTTTTATTAACAATTCCACACAACACAAACCCACTTCTACGAGGGAAATGGATACGAATATTAAAAACAAAGCGCTTTATTCTAACTTTAATTTAAAAACATGCACCCTTCATTACTAATTCCCCAATTACGCTTTCCCAGCACTAAAAAGGCATAAAGGCGTAGAGTGGAGAGGACCAGTTTACAAACAAAATTTCACTACACACAAGTGCACAATTCGAATTAAATAAAATAGGCCATGAAAAACAGTGAACACAACAAACCAAAGAAAAACCAGTCTCTTCCACTCAATGTCTACAGCTCTAGAAACAAACTTAAACAAAAAAAAGGAACACGACAATAATTCAAAAATAACCAAAATAAGATTACAACCTAAAATGGAAATAATTATAAATAATACTAATCATAATTTTTACACAGCCTTAAAATAAACGACCCGACCGTGGCACGCCGCTCGGGAATTACACGCACTTTACTAGAAATGGGCGGCGGCACTCTTCCGTTCGGCCCGTTAAAGAAATAGGAAACCAAATAATTAAAGAGCTTAATTCAGTAGCCCCACACCAGGAACGACACAATCGCGATGATTCTAAGGCAAAACGGCAGCTCCTACGCCAAGGCAGGCTGCAATCACACACAAACAGCAGGTGCTCTGATCCAATCGCGCTGGCTGGATGCACAATCCGGTCGCAACACCACGCGGAAATCTTTAAATTTAGGGAACCAGTCGCTGCCAACTAATAGCACTGCAATGAATAAAACACGCAAATTAATATCTTAAAATCACACAACTTTACCAATTCCCCCTTCACTAACATTACCTGAGGGTTGCAAGCACTGGATACAGGCCAAGGGGATTCACGAAACGCAGTGTGATCTAAATAAAAGAATATTCTTAAATAAAAGAATATTCAAACTACTGTGACAGAAACCTACTCAAATAGCAATCCTACCTTGCGCTGAAGCAACGACCCGGAAGAGGTGGGGGCTCAAAGGCAGGTTCACCAAGACCTCCCCCTAGGTCCCTTTTAAGCACTAACGTGTACAAATTAAAACCCACCTCCAACCTAACAATTAACCCTTAAAGGCAACACGGGATCTAATTTGTTGACTGCCACAAACCACCCCCTTTTTGTTTACATTGCCGTCCCTGGCAATGGCATGCTTCCATGGTACTTGTAACTTACTGCCAAGGTCTAAAAACATTATGTACCAGAGTCACCCGGTCAGTTGATATACTAGCTACGCCCCCAATCGACTGGGGAAGGTGGTGTGGGTTTGAATGGTGGCCAGCGGTAGCACGAGTGGTCCTACGTGTCACAACCTCAGCTTGTACCTGAGGGTCACTGGCTACCTGAGGGTCACTGGCTGGCCTCTCTTCTGCCTCCATCACTCCTGAAACTGGTTCAATCACCCCAGGTGCTACTGCTGCCGATTCCTGCGATTCAGGAATAGGGTGGGACACTAGCACATACAATTCGCCCTCGCTAGAAGGCTCAACCTCCGCCCGTCTTTGATGTGTGGTGTTCTGCAAAACCTCCTCCTCGGACGAACCGGGGGGTTCCCTTTGAAGCTGAGCTTTTAACAGAGAACGATGTACCTGCCTCTTCTTACTCAGATCGTCTGTAGGTGCAATGGTGTACACCGAACCTGCTCCTACCGGTGCCTTCAGCACTTTGTACACCACTGAACTCCACAAATCCCGAATCTTATGACGACCCCTCGCCCCATAGTCGCGGAGATACACCAACTGCCCTTCCGCTAACGGCACTTCTCTCCCCTGCCGATCATGGTGTTCTTTACGTTTACCTGCAGCAACCACCAGCCGCTCCTTAGCCCCCTCAAAGGCTACTTGAAGCCGAGCCTGATGCTCGACCACCCAGTCATGCACGGTCCCCGACACTGGCTCCTGCACCCGACCCAAGAGAAAATCAATGGGCAACTGTGGTTCTTGACCAAACATGAGGAAGTATGGCGATTCACCTGTTGTTTGGTGAGGTGTGGTGTTATAGCAGAAAATCAAATGAGGGAGATAGGCCACCCAATTTCTTTTTCTAGAAGAGGGCAGAGTTCGCAATAGGTTATGCAGAGTCCTGTTGAACCTCTCACACTGACCATTACCAGCCGGGTGATAGGGAGTCGTGCGAGACTTCTTAATCCCATATAACTGTCAGAGTTGGTAGATAAGAGCACTTTCAAAATTTCGACCCTGGTCAGAATGCAAACGGCTTGGCACCCCAAACTTGCAAAACCACTCCGTCACCAAAACCTGAGCTACAGTCGTGGCACATTGGTCTCGAGTAGGAATAGCCAAAGTGTACTTACTAAAAATGTCCGTCAATACCAAGACATTTTCCTCCCCTTTTTGAGAGGGTTCCAGCACAGTGAAATCTATGGCCAATACCTTGTTAGGCCGTGAAGCCAACAGATGACCCATAAAACTATGGGCCATCGGTTGTGCATCTTTGGAAACCTGGCATCGCTCACATTCTTGACACCAGCGTCTTATCTCAGATGACATACCTGGCCAATAACATCTCTGACGAACCAACTCTGTGGTCCGCTCAATCCCCTGATGACCATGCTCTTGATGCAGCTGCGTCAATACCTCTTCTTTTAACAGTGCAGGCAGAAGCAGCTGCCGAATTTCTTCGTGCCCATCCGGCCTCAACACACGGCGGTATAGCAAACCTCTATCCTCCACTATACGGTCCCACTGGCGCAACAACACCAAAGCAGAGTGAGAAAGGCGCTTGCGTTCTTCCGGACCGGGAGGTTGGTTCTTCTGCCAAAATGACAGAATCTCTCGAATAACCGGGTCAGCTTCTTGCATTGCACACAAATCGCTGTCAGAGTGACAAGGCAATACAGCGATTGATTTTTGAGTCACCTGTGAAGGTTGTTGGAGAACTCTAGCTTGCTGAAGATGATGTGGGACTGATGTACCCAGAGCCACACTGTCTATCGTCTCACTCCCAGGTAAATACTGTCGAGATAGGGCATCGGCATTACCGTTACTCCTACCAGACCTGTATTTGATATCAAACTCAAACGCCGCCAGCTGCGCAGCCCACCTTTGCTCCATCGCTCCCAACTTGGCTGAGGAGAGGTGGCTAAGAGGATTATTGTCGGTATAAACCGTACACTTGTGCCCCAACAGATAATCTCTAAATTTCTCGGTCATGGCCCACTTAAGCACCAAAAACTCCAATTTCATGGAGCTATAATTTGACATATTGCGCTCAGTGGGCCTCAGACCACGACTAGCGTACGCAATGGGCCGAACCTTACCACCTTGGTTCTGGGACAGAATGGCACCTAGGCCACTATAGCTGGCATCCACTTCCAGAATGAAAGGCAAAGTAAAATCGGCATAGGCCAGTACTGGGGCACTAACCAATCTATTCTTCAATTCCACAAAGCTCTCTTCACACTGGTCAGTCCACCCATTAGAGAAACTCTGATCCGACCTTTTACGCGATTTCGACCCACCCAGTTCCGCCACCAGTTTATGCAAAGGAGCTGCCAGTTTTGCAAAACCCTCAACAAATCGGCGGTAATAGCTGGCAAACCCTAAAAACGAGCGTAGTTCTGAAACATGAGAGGGTCGTCTCCAGTTAGCCACCGCTTCGATTTTACTCGGATCAGTAGAGACCCCAGCGTTGGAAATCACATGCCCCAAATATTTAACTTCCCGCTGGAAAAAGGCACACTTCTCCAGCTTAGCTTTAAGCCCTTGCTGCTGTAGGCGCCCCAGAACGATCTCTAGCCTCTCTAAGTGCTGGGACACGGAAGAGGAGAAAACCACGACATCGTCCAGGTAAAGTAGCAACGATTGACACTGTTGATCCCCGAACATCCTCTGCATTAACCTCTGGAAAGTGGAAGCTGAATTCGACAGACCAAACGGCATCCGATTCCACTCAAACAAGCCGAATGGCGTACAAAATGCCGTCTTAGCCTTATCCCTCTCTGCTACCGGAACCTGATTATAACTGCTCGCCAAATCCAGAGTAGAGAACCAGCAGGCCCCGGAGAGCGCATCCAAAGATTCCTCAATACGAGGTAATGGAAAGGCATCCTTCCTGGTCTTAACATTTAATTGCCTGTAATCCACACACATCCGAAGGGTGCCATCCTTTTTCTTGACCAGCACGATGGGGGAAGCATATGGACTGCTACTCTCTCTGATGACCTGTGACTCTAAAAGCGGGTTAATATGGGCCTTTACCACCTCATACTCTGACGGGGGTATACGCCTATACCGCTGTTTCACCGGTGTCTCATCCAGAAGTGAAATCTCATGGGAAAGGAGATTGGTACAACCCAAATCACCTTCGTACGCCGAGAAAATGGAACAGTACTTCAGTAACAGTGATCTTACCTGACTCTGTTCTTGATCTGACAATGACGACAAATCAATTTCGGCTACCTTCTGCTGAAGTAAATTAGCCCCTGTTGACACACCGGCGGCCACGGTACGCACTTCTGCTATTCCTGGGGGCAGACTCACAACGTGAACATCAGTCAAAGTGCCTAAAGGACTACGAGGGTAGAGCAAAACATCACTGGTGCTCACATTAACAATGGGTATATATACAGTACCCCGATCTGACCTCACCAATGCTGGAGAGGCTAATAGGCCTTCAGGCAAGCCAGAATCCACAGGCTCAAAAAGAACAGAACTTCCAGATGGCCGGGTTCCACCTGTTGCAGCCACCAGCTTTGTCGTGCCACTAGGAATGCGTTGTGCCCGTCCCCCACGCACCTTTACTTTTCCCAATACACTAGGGAGCGGTTGAGATGTAGCTTGATGACAATACTGCAAAGCTTGTACAACCAACTTAGGGGCCTGTGACACCGTGGGGGAATCAAATAAAGCGGCACCATGTTGTCCAAACAGCTCTTGGTAGCATTTACTAATTACATTCATCCCCAGTACACCAGGAACTTGAACAGACAAACCCCCTGGGGGGTCCCGAACCACTAGCACCCCACAGTTTGGTACCACCTTCCCACAAAGTTCCACATCCAGTTCCATATACCCCAAGTAGGGAATGGCCAGTCCATTTGCCGCTCTTAACTGCAACCACTGACACGACTGGAGGCGATCTGGACCCCAAGGTTTATAATGTTGGAGGAAAAAGCTCTCTGTAATTGTAGACACCATGGACCCCGTGTCACACAAACACGGCACACTAACCCCCCCAATCAGAACATTAATATGCGGACAAGAGGACATTAACCTTAATGCAGTACCGGGCGTATGCATACTCTCAGAGCCCATAGACACCCCATCCGAACTGTGGCTCAAAAATTCGGTGGGTATTAGTTTTCCGACATCTGACTGTGCTGGGAAGACCTAACCGAATTAGAGGCAAAGCCTAGACCTGGAGTGAATTGCTGTGGGTGGGGTGTTTGCTCTCTACACTCTCTGGCAAAATGGCCTGGCTTTTGACATCTCCGACAGATGATTACATTGGGGCGCGGCCTATGCTTAGGGGAATCCCGTAATGCAGCTACAGTTTGGGCAAGCTGATCCAATTGGCCCTGCTGCCGCCTTAAAATTTCCTTTAATTCCCCCCATTCTGACCCTGGTAAGCTGCCACCACCCACACCTGCCCTGGAGCCTCCCTGGACCCCATACTGAATACCAAAGGATGGAACAGACTGACTTCGGGCCCTAACACCCCCTACTGTTCCTTCCTGTTCCCACCGAATTGCTTCTCTACGCGCTTCTAATAAAGTAGTCATAGGTTGACGCCGCACCAATTGCTTTAACTCCCAACGAAGGGCACAGTCTGACACATACTCGATGAATTGGTCGCGTAACAATACTTCTGCATTAGGCATCCCAGTAGGCGCAGCTTCTTTAATCTTTTCCATCAAGCTCAGTAATGCCAATGAAAACTCCTGCAACGTCTCACCCTCTTGCTGTTTTCTTGAAAAAAATGCTTCCTGCAAGGCTACATACGACTGAGAACATCCATACAATTCTTTCAAAATGGTAATTACCTTAGCTGGATCCTCCCTCTCTACACGAGAACAATATTTAATCTCCTCCCTCGCTTCACCTTCCAAGTGATCAAAGAGAAAGAATGCTTGGTCAGCAGGAGACAAGTGGCGGACACGCATACAGGCTTGCACCTCTTCTACCCAGTCATTTACACTGATGCCAGTTTTACCTCTAAACATAGGGCATTTTCTATCCCTAGGCACATACACAAGCCTTTCAGTTACTGCAGGAATGACATTAGCTGAAGCTGCTAAAGGTAAAACATCAGAGGCTGGGCCCGATACCGCCGCCATACGCTCCTGCTGCAACCGCTCATTATCAGCTTTCAATTGCAACACCAACTCTTTAAGCTGCCGCACTTCGTCTTCCATGACCGCTGCACGCACTCACCTAAAGAATATAACAAGATAAAGGTAAAAACCTTTCAGGATGTCTCCAATCTGAGGATACTGACTGCCGTTTTGCCTTGCTTAAGAACTACAATACAAATTTACCACACCCAAAAATTAAATCAAAACAAAATCTCTGCCTTTAAATGGTACTCGATCCTGCCGCCTGCGCCAAAATGTGGCGAGGGTGTAGGTGTATAACAAGATAGATTCCGAGACCAAGAATTAACCGTGTATAAATTGAAGGAATTTACGACCGTCTACGCCACTCAGGGACTTTCACCTTGAGAATTATATCGGCTCACAGGTTCATTGAGACCAAAAAGGCAGAGTAAGATATATCCACAACAACATGAAGTTTTATTAACAATTCCACACAACACAAACCCACTTCTACGAGGGAAATGGATACGAATATTAAAAACAAAGCGCTTTATTCTAACTTTAATTTAAAAACATGCACCCTTCATTACTAATTCCCCAATTACGCTTTCCCAGCACTAAAAAGGCATAAAGGCGTAGAGTGGAGAGGACCAGTTTACAAACAAAATTTCACTACACACAAGTGCACAATTCGAATTAAATAAAATAGGCCATGAAAAACAGTGAACACAACAAACCAAAGAAAAACCAGTCTCTTCCACTCAATGTCTACAGCTCTAGAAACAAACTTAAACAAAAAAAAGGAACACGACAATAATTCAAAAATAACCAAAATAAGATTACAACCTAAAATGGAAATAATTATAAATAATACTAATCATAATTTTTACACAGCCTTAAAATAAACGACCCGACCGTGGCACGCCGCTCGGGAATTACACGCACTTTACTAGAAATAGGCGGCGGCACACTTCCAGTCGGCCCGTTAAAGAAATAGGAAACCAAATAATTAAAGAGCTTAATTCAGTAGCCCCACACCAGGAACGACACAATCGCGATGATTCTAAGGCAAAACGGCAGCTCCTACGCCAAGGCAGGCTGCAATCACACACAAACAGCAGGTGCTCTGATCCAATCGCGCTGGTTGGATGCACAATCCGGTCGCAACACCACGCGGAAATCTTTAAATTTAGGGAACCAGTCGCTGCCAACTAATAGCACTGCAATGAATAAAACACGCAAATTAATATCTTAAAATCACACAACTTTACCAATTCCCCCTTCACTAACATTACCTGAGGGTTGCAAGCACTGGATACAGGCCAAGGGGATTCACGAAACGCAGTGTGATCTAAATAAAAGAATATTCTTAAATAAAAGAATATTCAAACTACTGTGACAGAAACCTACTCAAATAGCAATCCTACCTTGCGCTGAAGCAACGACCCGGAAGAGGTGGGGGCTCAAAGGCAGGTTCACCAAGACCTCCCCCTAGGTCCCTTTTAAGCACTAACGTGTACAAATTAAAACCCACCTCCAACCTAACAATTAACCCTTAAAGGCAACACGGGATCTAATTTGTTGACTGCCACATAAAGAAGCTATCTTTAAATTATTAAAGAAGCTAAACATGACTGTCAATCTCCCTCGGACTGGGGCTCCATGCAAGACCTCACCTCGTGGCGTAACCGTTATCCTAAGAAAAGTGAGGAATCAGCCCAGAACTACACAGGAAGAACTGATCAATGACCTGAAGAGAGCTGGCACTACTGTTCCCAAGGTTACTGTGGGTAATACACTAAGACGTCATAGTTTAAAGTCACGCATGGCATGGAAGGTTCCCCTGTTTAAATCAGCACATGTCCAGGCCCATCTTAAGTTTGCCCATGACCATTTGGATGATACAGAGAAGTCATGGGTGAAAGTTCTATGGTCAGATGAGACCAAAATATAACTTTTTGGTCTTCCACGCGCCGTATTTGGAGGAGAAAGAATGATTACCATCCCAAAAACACAACCTACTGTGAAGCATGGGGGTGGAAGCATCATGATTTGGGGATGTTTTTCAGCACATGGGACAGGACACCTGCACTGTATTAAGGAGAGGATGACCGGGGCCATGTATTGTGGAACAACCACCTTCCCTTAGTTATAGCATTGAAGATGGGTCGTGGCTGGGTCTTTCAACATGACAATGACCCAAAGCACACAGCAAGGATAACCAAGGAGTGGCCCCGTAAGAAGCATATCAAGGTTCTAGAGTGGCCACCGAGTCTCCAGACCTAAACCCTATAGGAGACCTATAGGAGAAGGTCTATGTGGAGGAATGGGCCAAAATGCCTGCTGCAGTGTGTGCAAACCTGGTGAAAAACTACAGGAAACGTCTGACCTCTGTAGTTGCAAGCAAAGGCTACTGTACCAAATATTAACATTGATTTTCACAGGTGTTCAAATACTTATTTGCAGCAGTAACACAGAAATTATAAAAAGAAATCATACATTGTGATTTCTGCATTTTTTTTAGATTGTCCCTCATGGTGGACATGCACCTAAGATGAAAATTTTAGACCCCTCCATGATTTCTAAAGGGGGAGAAATACTTATTTCCCTCAATGTGGGTGTATATCAGTAGAGAACTGTGCCCATTAAACCTGGGCCCGCGCCCATCCCCCCACCCGCCGAAAAAAATTGTTTCTTTTTCTAATTAACTGCAGTAAATAAAAAATAAAAAACTGAGACGACAGTACAGCTTTAGTAACGCAATAAACAATCTGAACTAAGTAAACTGAACTAAGTAAAATAAGGTTCCAACAAAATAAGGTTCACAGCTCCGTGTTCCTCGGGAGCGGAATATGTAAACAACACGCACGAGGGCATCAAAGGAATTAATCGAAACTAGCTAGCGATGGTACGCTAACGACAGCTAGCGTCGCCACAGCAGGCGGAAATTATCATACAGTTAAGCCTGCCCACTAAGATATGATTGGTCAATTTTACTGTCATTTGAAACTGGTATTGCACTGAATTATAACTGCCAGGCCCTCTGTAAACGAACAGCGAGCAGCACGGTGCTGATAGGGGGAGACACAGGCTCACAGGCTTCCACTTAACCCCTCACCTTCAAACACAGATTGAATAGACACGAGTGAATAATTTATTTGCTTATATTTCTGTAATTGTTTAGATGTCGATTGTCAAACTGTAAGTAGATAAAAAATTTGGATTAATTGTATTATATATATTTATATTTTAAGAATATTTTAGGCCCTCTGAGAGGGCGTAGAGGGCCCTGACGGTTCCCCACTGATATATATACATTAAAACACAACACAGCTATTTGTGAGTCTATTTGACAATTGTGGTAGCATGACAGACATCCACCGGTTGCATGTATGTATGCAACATATCACTTAAGTGTTATCTGGTGCATAAGATGTAGAATGTAAATAATTGATAGAAAACCTGTCCTGTTACTGATCTCTCCCTCTGCACATGGTACACAGTCATAGCAGCAGACAGGCCTTCCCTTCTGTACAGCCTTCCTGGTGCCTGGAGGACAGCTCTCACTGCACACAGACACTGGAACCTGGGCAAGACATTAGAGAGGAATGCAACGGAAATCAATGCATTGAGGCTCCAATAATACATAATAATAATCCATAATGACAAAATGCAGAGTTTGTCAGATTCACTGATTAAATGAGCAAGGACAACACTAAAATGTTAGGTGTTGTTCTTCTGGTCTGGAGGTGGAGAACAACTCTAGTGCATATGTACATAATGTGTTATACAGTACCTCAGTCTGTCCGCCCACCCAGCTGATAGCACTGCTAATTCTGAACTCCTGTCCTCTCGGTTTGGACGAGTCATAGTAGCCCACTGTCACAAAGTCTAAAGCACCATCTTTCTTAAACTGCAGATTTATGAGCTCATAGACAGCCTCTGGATCTCCATTGGAATCAAAGTTGACCTGGTAACCATTCTTTGTGGTAAAGTTCACTCTCTTAAGCTGATTGTGCATCTGCAGCATTAGACACAACTCCATGAAAGTTTAAAACAGTGTGACAGTGGCTTTTTTACAGACAGTTCAGCCATGCAGTGCTTAAATACATGACTCATGAAGCTATCACTCTTATCTTGCAACATATTTATGTTGATATTTTATATTATATATTAGTCAATATTTATGCAAAGGGGCCTTAATATATACAATCAATAAATGCAGCATAAGTTCAAAACACATAAACTTTATAAAACTATAAAAATTTGCTTTATAAATAAAGTTTTTATTTTTAAAGACTTTTACCTGCCACGGTGCGAATGTAATGGTCTTGTCACATTGCGTTTCATTACAGATAATTCCGTAGATTGCATGTGCTATGGCGTATGTAGCTTTATACACCATGTTAGTGATGCACAGCTGAGACGTGTCTGTGTATGGGTTTTGTAGCGCATGGATGTCCTCACTGCCGTCACATTGCCGCAGGAACTCTGAGGAACCTTTTAGGCTACAGCTGAATGAACTCTCCCAAAATTCTGTTAATAAGGGTGATTTCAAGACTTGTGCTGGAGAGAGGTCTAAAAGAAACTCACGAAGACCTGGGATAACTACTCGAGGGAATCCAAAACCTAGTGCGCCAGCGCACATGTTTAATCTAAGAAAGTCTGGATGAATGATCCATGATTCACTGGCTATCCACTGAATCGGAGGCAGTGACTGTCGTGCTAGTTCCTCGATGATACTTTTAATGTCTCCTGCATGAGCAAATGCTACTATTACTCGAGCCGTTGATTTCCGGATAATGTTTGCCAATCTCTCCAGTTTTCGTTGTGGTTGTGTCATTAAGTAGGCCTCGGAGTACTCCACACAGATTCCCTCCTCCTGTGCAGCCTTTAGAAATGTTGCCATTCCATAGTTTCCATATTCGTTGTCACTGCGTACTGCCCCAATCCATGTCCAGCCGAAAAACTTCACCATTCTTGCCAGAGCAGCTGCTTGGTGTTGGTCACTAGGTATGGTTCTAAAGAATGTCGGAAAATGACGCCTATCACTCAGACATGCGCAAGTTGCGTAGTGACTCACCTGTAATTTAATGAGTGAAGAGGAGAAAGAAATTCTTTAAGTATTATGTTTCATTTCTCTTTTGGGTTCTTATTTTAATAGTTAAATTATTATGTTAATATATGTGAAATATTACATCATAATTACATTAGATTAAATTAGATTACATTAGTTTCTGGTTACAGATATAAACCTGCTGCTTATATTAGTGCTAGTGCAGGTTTAATATTAATCATTATTTTTAAACTATTAATTTCTCTTAAATGAAAATTACACCAATCGATGTAGCTTTAAATATTTACCTGTGGAATTCCAAAAAGGCCAAGTGTTCTGGCCATGGGAATTGATGAGCCGGAAGCAGAATCTCCTACAACAGCAAGTACAGTGGGGACTATAGATTTTGAACAGGAATTAGTGTAACTGAAAACAGGGTCCACAACACTGGCAAACTGAAGGGCAACTTTGATTGCCATCTGCACAGTAGCGTACGAGTCATATATCTGGTATCCTAATGTGATGCCCGGCAGTAGGTCGGTTCTGTCATTGATCTCGCGCACGGTAAACTCCATGGCACGTGCAAATTGCAGCTCCCTGTAATCCATGCTGTAGGAGGAGAGGAATACGAATGGAAATTACAAAACTTCAGACAAAGTCATTCTCGCCTGCACTTAATTTTTCATAGAATGTATCACACAAACATACACATATTTCATTGCTTGATCAGTCTTAATTTCTCTGTACTTGTAACAATGTTCTGCTCCTCTACCCTCACAGACCTTTCAAAGCACTGTAGCTGTGGTGGTGGCCTGTTGTAGGTGTTCTGCGCTGAGTTTGCATAGTGATGTATAGTAAAAATCCCTCCAATTATAAAATCTCCATTCATAGAAAGACTAGGCATCTGAGGCTCAACCCACAGCTTGCAGCTGACTGGGTTTGCTTTACATCTTTCAGGACTGAACACAGTCATCCACAGCACTGATACAAATGGCACCAGACTTGAAGTGATCTGCATGGTGGGCTTGGTGCCTCCTAGCACTCTGAACGTCTGGGAGTCTCATTTATAGCTGTTAAATAGCCATCCTGCAGAGATGACCTGTCAATAAATGTGGGTGTGAAATGGGCTGAGGAGGTGTGGTTATGTGTTCAGTGTTAATGAGAATAGCCGTCACTATTTGCTCTGTCTGTGTTTTATTGTTTGGTGTCTTTAAAGCAAACACCTGAGCAAAAGATCCCATTGTAGGGGTTTCACCTACATAAAATGAATTAGTTCTTTGGAGGTTTTGACAGCAACCACTTTTGAATGATATCAACACAGACAATTTGCTGAAAATAAATGATACGTTTATTTAAAACCAACTATTCTAAAACACACAGCAACAACAAGGATCAGTATATGTACAGTGAAGACTCGGCATCTAGTGTGTGTGAATGTGCAGAAGGGGGAGTGTGTACGTGCGTGTTTGAGGAGGCGGGAGTTGTAATCCCAGTTCTCCTATGGAGAACAAAGCAACTAAAATGGCGCTGACTTTAAACAGTAGAGTAACGTGACTGTATGTTAATGAGCTCAGCTGGTTTATTCCAACGTGGTCAGAACAAAGGGTAATGGCGCAGGCTTAATAACTAAAAAATAAAATGGTGTGTCTGAGCCTAAGGAAGACAATGTCAGTTATTTACAGAGGATAAAGACAAAGAGAAATCGCATGTAAGGTGGAGAACTTTGTATGTACAAATCTTGAAGATTATCTAAACAAAGTTGAATACAAAACACAGAAGGTTTTACAGTTTAAATAACTATGTGTAGGTACCATGCCTCCACAGACAAAGGAAGGGGGGTGCTCCCCCTAGGTGCATGGCCCACGTCAGGACGGATGTGGAACTACGTCATCAGACGAATCCCCTTTAAAAGGGGGGATCCCCCATTGTTCGGTCTCTCTATCTGGCTGCATCAAAGTAGCTACCTAGAGACGAAGAGCACGCACACCTTCGAGAACAAAGCAGTATTGGTTCTGCACTCGGGCCCTAGAAGTAACTAGTTCGCTACTTTTATTTCTTTTGCGGAGTTCGCTAAAACCCAATCGCTTCAGCTAGCCGACGATTAAGAACTGTTTGAACATTCGCGCAACGGCCGGACCTCCGCGAGTTCATCTTAACGTCGACAGCGATAACTTCCCCGTGACACCATGCAACGGACCACCAAGGGACTGCCGATCGAACGGCCACCACAGCTTCCCCTGGACGGAGCAACGCGATCCAGTGGAACCTTCTCCTCAAAAGCGCACGAAGGAGTCCTCCTCAAGAGGCTACCTGGCCTACTGCGCGGGTTGCGGACTGAACAACTCAAAGTAAGACTGTGCATCTGGGCAGACTTAGAACTATATCTTGTTTTACTCTTTTCTGTGTGCTTAGATCGATATTTTGTGAATGCTTGTTTGCAGTGGTGTTTATAATCACGTTCATGTTAAACCGTACTCTGTTTAAGGCTTAAAGAGATATTCTGTTCAAAGCTTAAATAGGTATTCTGTTTAAACTTGTTCAGTTATTCACACTGATTCCTTTATTTCATAGTTAATATCCAGTTCCTTGTGTACTTGTTAAACGTGTGTCCCACTATACGCTCGTTGGGGCTGTATAGTGACTGACGAAACCGTGCCTTAGTTAGTTAGAGTAAATTTGCGTTGTGTTCGTGACTGTAGTGAGAGCTCGGTTTGGTTTTCGCGGCATCGAGTTTCTCTTTGTCTAAAGGATCTCCTCCCCCATACGCACGTACCCACGCACGCGCATCCGCGCGCACTCGAATACACATCCACACGCACGCACGCACGCACACACACCCACACACACACACTAGCCTACCCTGTTGCCCCCTTTGTTTGTGATGTTTTTAACTATTATGCTTTGTGATTAATAAATGTTTTATGTTTAAATACTGTCGTTTGAGTCGTTGAACTCCCACCATTTCGTAGGTAATTTTATGAGACTGATTACTAAATAAATTTGGCCAGCACCTACATCAGGGGTGGCCAACCCGTCATAGACCAAGAGCCACTTTTCTTACAGTGTTACGGCAAAGAGCCACATCGTACATGGACAAGTGTAATCTGTTGAGCGGGGGGGGGGGGGGGGTGGCGAGTGTAAATTATTAGCTGTGAAGACAGTCAAATGCCACTACGCCGGACAGTCAAATGACAGTTTTCCACTACGCCGGTTTTAAAAGTATTAGCGGCTCGCTAGGCTTATAAACTAACCGCGCACCACGAAAATGTAGCAGTGTGTCGCCCCGTATGTGCAGGTGAGCCCGCGGACCGGCTGGGGAGCCGCATGAAACCAGGCAAAGAGCCGCATTCGGCTCGCGAGCCGCGGGTTGGCCACCCCTGACCTACATAATTGGTGCGCCGCGTGTGGGATAGTTGCTTGGCTTCAGTTGTAACCGCGACAATGACTGCGCAGTAACAACCGCATAGTTAAAGGTATATACACCCATCCCGCCACTAGGTGGCACCAAAATCTAAAAACAAAGGTGTATACAAGGGCAAAGGTTTTGTTTCATATACACTCATCCATATCGGATAACACTAGATGTAATTTCAACACATAATACATCACTTAATACATTTTTCCCTAAGAATAACAACTAACCATACTCTAATTTGATTATTGCTAATTAATGAGCAACCACTTTTACTGTCTACTCATATTAATTAGGACTCTTATTGATCACATCTGGGGTGTTGTCAGTAACCATTGACTGGTAATGAATTAACTGTTATATTAATAAGCATTGATGCTTTGATATACCGATCTTGATTGAATTCAGAGTAGCCTTTTCACCTAACTGAAAGTTCGGTTGCTTGCTCCTGTTGAGTAGAATTTAATGCTGGTACACATCATTGGAGGTAGCTAGCGCGTGTGCTAACTGTAGTCCCCCCTTGCCATAACTAGAATAGATCCCTTAGCCGCTCCAGTACATTGGGTTTGCAGAAGTTGCTGCTCCTCGCTTGTTGCCCTATTTGATATAGTCAAGGCTTGGTGCTAGCTTCATATTCCCCTTTAATATACTGCTTGTGGTTTCTAGTTGAGGCATATTCAAGGCTTGGTGCTAACGTCATACCCCGTTTGAGTACATTGCTTGTCCCTATCTGATATATTCAAGGCTTGCTGCTAGCTTCATATTCCTTTAGAGTGCGTGCTTGTTGTCATTTGACCTAGTCAAGGCTTAGTGCTGGTTTCATACACGTTGAGTACAGTGCATAGCCTGCCTGCCCCTAGGAGAACTGAGCCATAGTCATAGGCCTGAGAATGAGCACAGCATCAGCATCCCGACGCAACTCAGGGGAGCAACCCCACTTCACATCTCCCTTCCCAACCTGATCAGCCAACTCATCCGGCTGCCTGAAGAAGAGGAGAACAGCATTCTATTCCAGGGAGGATTGTGAAAGGAAAATAGGTGAAATGGTAGCTTTTATCCAGCAAGCTTCTGAGGTCAACATTCAGGAGGCCATTGGTCGAATATTCCTGCTCTTCCACAAGAAAACCAGGATGAAGCTAGATGCCCTGCAGGAGGAGGTGGATGACCTGACCAGTGCGTGACAGAGGCAGGAGGATGCTGGCTCGGGAGGTGAGAGCGACCTGGAGGTGAGGTCCATAGTGAAGGCAGTCAGCAGGATGTCCCTTTGCTCCCAGAACCCCAGAGATGGCCATGTCGTGCCTCCCCTGGAGCCAATACCATCTCGTTGGGACTCACGAGGTACCAAACAACCCAGCCTACGCCTCAGTCCGCCACGGCCAACAGTACCAAGAACTGCTCCACGCCACCACACTTCAAGTTATGACTCAGAGGAGGAACACCCTGAAGAGCTCCGCCCAATATGGGCTCCCCGAACCCCCTCCAGGGTTCTCACATCCCGCCACGCGCCTGAGAGACCCCAAACTACACATCAGCACTCCTCCTCCTCCATGTCCCCCTTTTTCTTCTCACCCCCACGACGAGAGTCAACTCGCTGCTCCTACCGTTCTGACGCTCAGCACCAGGAACAAGTTCGCTTTGCTGACCAGCAGCGGAAGGGCCTCCTAGAGGTGCGGAGAGCTGCACACTCCAGACCTCCCTACCAGGACTACAGAGACTACGGACCTGATGACTACTCCCCGGAAACAGAAGAGCCCCTGCACCATGACAGATATGACAGACGCATCCTCCAGTCTCCTCGGCGTGGCAGGTGCGAGCCACATCACTATAGCTTTGCCCGAGAACCAAGACCTAGTGATGCCCCACGCCTGAAGCAGCTGGACGCCCTCGCCAAAGACATTGAGCACTTTGATCCAGAGAAGCGCGACCACAACATTGAAGACTACCTCAGAGAGATAAGGCATTGCTTTCTCGACCTGCCTCACTCCACCCACAGAGAGAGAGAGTCAAGTTAATCTGGAAGACGACTTCCAGATCAGTCCACGCATTCATAGAGGTCCAGCCAGCTGACACCCGTGACGACTTTGACCTGCTCTGTGAAGCACTAGCAGAGGAATACTCCCCTTTTGCGGATGAGACGTCTGCGACCATTTTAGCCATCCAAATCAAGCATGGCCGCCACGAACATCCCCGTGACTTCTACACTCGCCTAAGACACGCCTACTTCCAAGGAAGAAACGGCCCAGGACTTGAAGAAGACAGAGCATTCAAGTCACTCTTCCTGCACAACCTGCATCCATGCGTGCGCACCCACGTGACTCTTCTCACCCGGCAAGGTGACCCATCCATGCGTGACATCCAGAAGATGGCACAGATGGCCTGGGAGACTGTTGTCCGATCGGGGGATAAGAGAGAAGAGAATCCCCAAGTACTCGCCATGCAGAACTTCGCAAGCGAACCCATAGAATTGGAGGGCGCGGAAGTACCAAATGGTAACCATGTCCACCATGGGGCTAGCCTGTCTCACCGCTCCCACTTGGAAAAAAAGCCAAGGGATTGGAGAGATGGACACAAACAGTCCAAGGGGGGTGATCTACACCAGTCAAGGGCACCCCAGAAGAGCCGTGGCAACCACTACTCCTCCCATGAGCCTAAGCGATCACCTAGAGAGAACAGATGGGACAACCAGGATCGGACCTCTCGACGCCAAGAACACAGAGACCGAGGCAGAAGTCCAGAGACAGAGTCACAAGACACTGCTGAATTAAGGACGGAGCTTCAGCTTCTCAAAGATGCAATCACAAAGATGTCCCAGGAGAAGGACATGAACACCAACCGGCCAACCAAGGACCGTGAGAAACGCTCTTGTGAGGATGGAGGCCGAGAACCCTCCTCAACACTACCCCGGATCCATCTCATTGGCTGGGGAAGGGAACCATCAAGTGAGAACGCACTGCCACCAGCTGCGGAGCATACTTCATCCAGTCTTTCTGCTTCTTCCTCTCCACTCCTGCAGTTCCAGGGAGACCTGGTCCAGAAAGGCAGCGCCCAACGCATCTGTACCAGTGTCCTCCAAGAAGATCACCCAAGTGTCAACACGCTACTGGGTACCGGATCGGAGATCAGCCTCATCTGCACCGTCACATTCTCCACCATGAGACAGGCCTCACTCGCCATGGGGAGATGCCTCAACATTGAGTCCCGTCAGCTTAGCATCACCTGCTATAAGCAAGACCATGCCCCAACCAACCAGAGAGCTTGGTTGGAGTTCACACACCCAGAGATGAAGCACGTGGACCCAGTCAACACCTCTAAATTTGACGCGGAACAGCTGCTCAGCGGTCAAGACCTGCTCGATAGGCTGGCTCCTCTGATCAGGTGGTCATGGACCCAAGTCACAGTCTGTAAGCCTGTCAGTGACAGGACTAAGACATACAACTATGACTGGAGAACAATTCCCCAAGCATGTCAGGTGGTAAAAGGGTTGGACTTGATTGTCCCAGCCAGGTCGGCTGGCATTCCGTTTCGACTCATGGTCTTGAGAAGACAGAAGTTTGACTACCCAGGGACTACCCATGGTTCCTTGAACTGAACCTCACCACGTGGGGCACTCCCCTTCCTGAACTGACCAGTCATTCAGTTAACTACACTACCCAGGTGCCTGCTCGAACAACGTTGGACCACTTAAGTGACCACGCATTCCAGGGCTTGGAACTGTCCACCCCCATGATTGGCAAGTTGCCAAGGCTGCTTGAGGGACCCCAGATTCACAACAATGTGCTCTTCAACCTGCCTGCAAGAATGAGTGCCGTCATTCCAGACAGGATGCCAGTAGGCTTGGTTTGTCGCATTGATCTCAGCAAGGAGAATGAGATGCCTATTTATGCAGTCATGAATTGCAGTCCGATCCAACCTGTTGCGAATGAGATGACCGCTGACTTCCCCAAAGAACCTTACCCAGGGTTTGAGGAGGAGATCCTGCAGCAACCCTCTGAAGAAGCTGAGGTCCTGACAACAGACCTTCACCAACAAAAGCTGCGAGGACAAGGAATATCACTGCAGAGCGCGATCACTTTACCCAACACTACCGTCCAGACCTTTAACACTAGGACTACCACCATTTTAATTCCAAACTTTTCTACCTGGCCTCCACCAGGGGGCAGTTCTGGGGACATTTGCATCCCATTAGGCCACCCTTTGTTATGCACATGCAGCCATTATAGGTAGACGGGGAGTGGGTGGGGGGGGGGGGGGGTGATGGTGTGAACCATCAGTTCATTGTTCAGCTGGATGTGTTCACTGAATGAGGGAGATTGTCTTTGTGTTTGGATGAATATGGATGTCCAATGTAGCAGCAGTTGGTGAAGCATTGCAGTGGTCATTTGAGCTGTGTTTTTTCTGCCCTTCCCTTTTTATAATATAAATAATCTTTATTTCTATAGCACCTTTCATACATACATGCATGTGCTAAACGCCATCCCATGAACGAAGAGCCAACTGCTTTTTCCAGAAGGAAAGTGACTAGTCGCTTGCAAAGTTTCCTCTGTTTCATCTCTTTGGAGATACATCAGACCATACAGGAGTGGACTATCCAGCATGCACGCCAGACACAGCAAGAGCAAGAAAACTGGTTCATGGCCATCCCTGAACTAATGGCATTCATTGCAATCCTCATCCTGCGAGGGATTGTCCGCCTTCCAGCGGTGCATGATGCATGGTCTGCAAAACTGGGAGTGCCCTCCATCATGAAGATAATGTCGCGAAACCGCTTTCAGGACATCATGCGGCACCTACGCTTTGACGACAAGGACACACGCCATGAACGAGCTGCAACTGACCGGTTTGCTGCAATTTCTAATATTTGGAAATCTTTCGTTGGCAACTGCATCACTTCGTACCACCCAGGAAGGCATATCACCATAGATGAGCAACTTTTCCCATCCAAGACCCGTTGCTGTTTTCTTCAGTACATAGCCACGAAACCAGACAAGTTTGGGATAAAGTTCTGGGTGGCATGTGACCTGAAAACCAAGTACGTATCCAACATCATCCCATACCTTGGTAAAGACTCCAGTCGTCCCACAGGGGAAAGACTGTCAGAAAATGTGGTGATGAAGCTCATGGAACCATTTATGGACAAAGGAAGAACTGTTACCACAGACAATTTTTTCACCTCACTGTCACTAGCAAAACGATTGCTGGGCCGGAAGACCACCCTCCTTGGCACAGTAAACAGGATTCGTCGAGAGCTTCCAGACTCTGCCAAAAAGACTTTGGTCCGTGAGGAATTCAGCACACAAGTGTTTTCAACCTCTGGTGCCACACTGACCGTTTACGCACCCAAACGTAGAAAGACTGTCTGCATCCTCAGTACCATGCACAGTACGGTGGAGACTGGGAACACACAAAAAAAGAAACCAAACACAATCACTGACTACAACTCCCTAAAATGTGGTGTGGATATAATGGACCAGATGGTACGAAAGTACACTGTGCGTTGCGGAACACGGCGTTGGCCAGTCGCTGTGTTTTATAATATGATTGACATTGCAGCACTGAATGCCTATGTCCTTTTTCAAGCATGCACTGGGGTAAAGGAGAGACGGTCGGAGTTCTTGGTGAACCTCACAGAAGAGCTTGCACAGGCTCATGTGGCAGCCAAGGAGGTGGCCAAGGAAAAGGCTCAGCAGCAGCAACCACCTACACCTGACACAGGGAAAAGGGCATGGTGCCAGGTCAAGTGTTGTTGCAAAAGTAACCGTGCCACTAATCGTTGTGTGTCTTGTGATAGGTTCACATGTGGCAAGTGCAGAAAGGAGATGATGTGGCAGTGCCAGGTGTGTGCAGAATATTCATAGGTGTATTTATATATACACCTATATACCAATAAAGCTAACTTGAATATAAATTTCTGGCAATGTTGACTTTTTTTGGGGGTGGGGGTGGCTTCACCAATTCACCTTCACCTTGTTCCAGAGGACCATTTCTTCTGGACCTGCATATTCCCACCTCCACTCCTCCCCATACAAACACACAAACAGTACTCCTACATTTAGAATCAATGTAATGGCCTCATTTTCATAACACTGGTATGGCTGGACAGGCTACTCTCTGTGTGGTGATGGTGGTGGATTATTTTGAATAATCAATGTGCCACTATAATTCAAATATTGTGTTTGTGTCAATTTCACATTATTTCAACCTTCCACAAATCAAATCTCAAACATATGGTCCTGTAGATGAGCAAACTTCTTGCAAGTGAGCTTGCAGTCTCATGAGGCAGCCAAAGGTGTGTATTGAAAGGTGTGTCAACAGCAACCACCCACAGCTGACACACACCTCATTTACATAACACTGGATCCTTACATAAAAATAAAGTTGTCCCACACGCACGTCCACACGCACGCACCCACGCCAGCGCATCCACGCGCACTCGAATACACATGCACGCACGCACACACACACACACACACACACACACTAGCCTACCCTGTTGCCCCCTTTGTTTGTGATGTTTTTAACTATTATGCTTTGTGATTAATAAATATTTTATGTTTAAATACTGTCGTTTGAGTCGTTGTTTCTCTGTTACAACCTGAAGCCAGAACTATTATTTGAACTGTAACCTTCAGATTTATAGTTTGTTAATCAAACAATTTGGGCTACGGGAGTTGACCACAATTAGTGGCGACCTTAGTTAAATGAGTTTATATAAAATTTGGGTAAATTTAACACGGTCTGAACTCCCACCATTTCGTAGGTAATTTTATGAGACTGATTACTAAATAAATTTGGCCAGCACCTACATATGCCCTTTATAAACTATGCCCATCGGTTAGACTTTCACATGTTGAGGATTTTTGGGTGGTTTCGTCCTCTGAATTCTCCTAGAATTAGGAGGGAATTTCCACCACAGGCTCTTCGTTGATAAAAAGCGACATCGTCCAGGTGTGCTGGGAATTGTCCAGGAATGTAAGTCTCGTCCATGGTTTAATGACAGGGAATTGATCACCTTTGTTTCAGTCCGGAAGGGCCTCGTTAACAAGCTTGATGGAGGTAATTCGGTGAATCTGTTGCTGCCGCAACGTTGATCCGTTGATAGTGTGCACCGTAACTCGGGCTTGTTAATTAAAAGAGCTCTGGTGATAGGAGATTCACAGCTTTGACACGTGATTGTAGCAACCCCTTTACAGACACCAGCGGCCATAGTCAAATGTATCCCGGGGGCTATAGCACCTGACATCACCACGTGGGGCACTCCCCTAATTTAAAGGTGCTGGCTAAACGTAAATATTCAAAGATAGTTATACATGTCGGCACCAATGATGTGGAATTGAGACAGTCTGAAATCACCAAGGATAACATTAAAGAGGTGTGTGAGTTAGCGGGGACAATGTCAGACGCCGTAATAAGCTCTGGTTAGTAGACAAAATTTAATCAGTTTAAATCTGAAACTAGGACTACTAAATATTAGATCCCTGTCATCTAAAGCATTGCTTGTTAATGAAATGATTACTGATCATAATCTATGCCAGGGGTGGCCAACCCGTCATAGACCAAGAGGCACTTTTCTTACTGTGTTACGGCAAAGAGCCACATCATACATGGGCGAGTGTAGATTGTTGGCGGGGGGGCTGTGGCAAGTAATTTGTTGAGGGAGGGGGTGGTGGTTGAGTGTAATTTGTTGAGCGCGCGGGGGGGGTTGGCGTGGTGAGTGTAAACTTTTAGTTGTGAAGACAGTCAAGTGCGTGTTTGCCACTACGCCGGTTTTAAAAGTATTGGCGGCTCTCTAGGCTTGTAAACAAACCGCGCACCACGAAAATGTAGCAGTGTGTCGCCCCGTTTGTGCAGGTGAGCCCGCGGACCGGCTGGGGAGCTGCATGAAACCAGGCAAAGAGCCACCGCGGGTTGGCCACTCCTGATCTATGCATGCTTTGCTTGACGGAAACCTGGACCCGACCAGATGACTATATGGCCCTAAATGAAGCTTCTCACTCTGGCTATAGATATGTCCATAACCCCCATCCAAATGCCGATGCTGCTTACTGCAGAGTATTTTTACCTTCTTTTTCCCTATCAATTTGCTTACATTTGATATATCTACAAATACTTTGTGGATATATTTTTAACTCTGGCTACAACAACCTCCACAAGCCATCAAAACACCTCGACCAAGTTTAAGTTTAATTCTTTTGAACATCTCATCCTCACTGTATCAAATGTTTCAAATTTAACAACCAACAAAGCGTCGCAGTTGTTTATGTTAATTACTATTTACCACCCCCCTGGTTCTTGCAGGAGTTTTCAGACTTCCTGTCTCGTGTAGTGCTATCAGCCAATAAGGTGATTATAGTTGGTGATTTTTAATATCCATTTTGGAAATCTGTGTGACTCTTTTTAGCATACATTTTCAAGCAATTCTTGATTCAATGGGAATCACTCAGAATGTGGTGGGTCCTACAGGGACCCACGAACATAAATTGTTGACGGGGGGCGGCGAACATAAATTGTTGATGGGGTGGCGAACGTATTTGGGCATCTGCTATCTGTTTATTGCAGTAGCGAACCGTGACCATTAAACCTGGGCCTGTGCCCATCCCCCCACCCGCCGAAAAAAAATGTTTCCTTTTCTAATTAACTGCAGTAAATAAAAAAAAAACTGAGACGACAGTACAGCTTTAGAAACGCAATAAACAATAACATCTGACCTAAGCAAAATAAGGTTCCAACAAAATAAGGTTGACAGCTCCGTGTTCCTCGGGAGCGGAATATGTAAACAACGCGCACGAGGGCATCAAAGGAATGAATCGAAACTAGGTAGCGGTGGTACGCTAACGACAGCTAGCGTCGCCACAGCGGGCGGAAATTATCATACAGTTAAGCCTGCCCACTAAGAGGGAAGATATGATTGGTCAATTTTACTGTCATTTGAAACGGGTATTGCGCTGAATTATAACTGCCAGGCCCTCTGTAAACGAACAGTGGGCATCACAGTGCTGATTTGGGGAGACACAGGCTCACAGGCTTCCACTTAACCCCTCACCTTCCAACACAGATTGAATAGACAAAAAAATCTGTAGATAAAGTAGATAAAAAAATTGGATGAATTGTATTATATATATTTATGTTTTAAGAATATTTTATGCCCTCTAAGAGGGCGTAGAGGGCCCTGACGGTTCCCCACTGGTTTATTGTTGCCATAGAGGCAATCCCCAGCCCCGTATTGAGATCGCGGTGCGCAATGTCAAAATAAGAGTGGATAGCGCGATTGAAAAAATAATCATAAAAAAAAAAAACTTTTCAAAACAGCTCGCGGGCTTTAGGCCCGCAGGCCGCTATTTGAGTATGGGGGGTATAGACTATCATGGAAAAGCAGCCTTATTGAAAATAAGCATGCCCTCCACACTGCAAAGTCCTCATACTTATCGGCCTTAATAGAAAAACATAAAAACAATTCAGGACTCCTTTTTAAAACTGTTTCCAGCCTTACGAGGAGTCATGAACAAATCAATTATCTAATTCCACTAGAGTATAGCAGTAACAATTTTATGAAATTCTTTAATGATAAGATTGATGAAATTAGGGAAAAAAATAGTAGTGCTATTTACTACTAGTTTAATTACAAAACCTGGTCTTAACCCCCAGGAACTGTCCAACTATAGGCCGATTTCTAATCTGTCATTCATATCCAAAATTTTAGAGAAAGTAGTTTCTTCACAACTCTCTTCCTTCTTACAGACAGAACATGTCTTAGAGTTATTTCAGTCTGGATTTAGAGCTCATCACAGCACTGAAACGGCACTGACTAAAGTACTGAACAATCTCTTAATATCCACTGATAAAGGACACATTTCTTTTATCGTACTGCTAGATCTCAGTGCTGCTTTTGATACCATTGATCATAATATTCTGCTTAATAGGCTGGGGACACTCATTGGCATAATAGGTCAAGCACTCTCCTGGTTCAGGTCCTACCTGACAGATCGTTACCAATTTGTACTAGTAAATAACGAATGCTCAGAGCATTCTGAAGTAAAGTATAATGTCTGTACTGGGCCCCATATTATTCTCATTATATATGCTACCACTGGGCACCACCATTCTTAGGTATGGTATTAGCTTTCATTGCTATGCAGATGATACTCAGTTGTATTTATCTTCTAATCCAGATGATACTACTCCAACTCTCAAGATTGAGAACTGTGTCCAGGACATTAAAAACTGGATGGCGTCTAATTTTCATCAACTAAATTCTGACAAGACTGAGGTGCTGATTCTTGGGCCTAAAGCTGCTAGAAGCAATTGGGCTGATATTCCACTTACCCTAGATGGTTTTTCAGTAACACCTCAATCTGCTAAAAGTTTAGGTGTCACTATTGAATTGGATCTTTCATTTGACACGTCACTAAGGCTGCTTTTTTCCATTTACGTAATATCGCCAAGCTGAGACACTTTCATTAGCTGATGCAGAGAAGCTGGTCCATGCTTTTGTCTCGTTGAGATTGGACTACTGTAATAGTCTTCTAATTGGATGCTCTAAACCAGGGGTCACCAACCTTTTTGAAACTGGGAGCTACTTCTTGGATACCAATTATTACAGAGGGCTACCAGATCAATCGAACGAAAGTTGTTGAGCGTGGGGGGGGGGGGGGGGGGATCGAAAGTTGTTGAGCGGGGGGTTGCTAAGCGAGTGTCGATAGCTAAGCGGGAAGACCGCTAGAAACCGCGGACAATCTCTAATAGTAGCGGGGAAAAAAATTGAGAATATTCACAGTGTTACTCCCCCATTGCCATGTTTTTGTCTTCAAGCCCTCAGCTGCTGCAGCATGGTCTACGTCCTGACCTTCATTCTTTTGGTTCTCATCACTGTCCTGGTCACTTTCACTACTGCTGTCCTTTTTCATTTCCCTCAATTCCATAACTGCCCTGATCTTCCTCATCATCCTCATCACTGCTCTCACTCTCACTACATGAATAACTTAATGGAATGGCTTCTACCAAAAGTCTTGCTACCTCCTCAGCAGTCATTTTTTTGTTTTGCCATGAAGCACTGCGAAAAAGAGTATATCAACGTAGCTGTGTAAAATATCTCTAATTGAGAATTAACAAGTTTTTTATCATATAGGCTCAATGTCTATCAGAATTTCTCCATGTGATTTCTGTTTGCCCTACGTGCAATGTGGTAACTATGGGTAACCACCAATTCTTAGCCATGTGACCCTATACTTGACATATTTTCACAGTGGTTATAGGCAAAACCACCACATTGTAGCCCTATAAATGCATATATTGTTTTATTTTTATTATTATTTTTCTATTTTCTCAGTCTATAATATGTTATCTACAATTAAAAATAACAGCCATACATACAAATCCAACCTGGATCACCTAGTAAGCAATTTTGGACAGACCCCTCCAACAAACTTGCAGACCTAGCTTTTGCAGAGAAATTACAGTGCTTACATCACTTCGTATGTGCTACTTTTTTAAGGGTCCGTATAAAAACATGAAACATTTTCAGAAAATGTAGAGGTTCCCTCTTTAAAAACCAATGCAAATTGAGAAATTAGGAAAAACAAGGTGGTTTCTAATAGTGACCACCATGCTGCAAAGGGTTAAGTTACCCGCGACGTGACGGCATCTCGACACTGCAGTGCAGGGTTGCAATTACTTACTTTCTGAGGTGTATGCAAACATACTATCGGCGCCCCCCACACTTCACCCCCCACCACCCACCAACTCGGCAAATAATTTTCTGGCATCGATTTGGCGCCCCCTCTAGTGCAGCGCCCCTATGCATCACATATGCTGCATACCCCCTTTTTGCACCACTGCTGCAGTGTTTCCATATTGAGAAATGCAAATAATGATCCCAAAATGTCCAGGAAAAGAAAATCGATGCAGATGGAAGGGTGTTTCATGGGAAAGCAAATACATGTTTGTGCTTCAAGAAGAAAAATGGGTATGAAGTGGTGACGGTTGTCAAAGAGTACAATATACATATGTATTTTGCGACCAAACATGGAGCTTAAGTATGCTGAAATTAGGCATCAAGAAAAAGGGAGCATTTTCGAAGCACAATTGCTATTTTCACTGTTATTTGATATTTCAAGTTTTGAACAAAGTAAATGTGATATCTTTGGTGTTATTTTTCTTTAATCACTTGGATAGTTTGATTGTTGATTGATGGAGTAATGTGGGTTTCATAACCTAACAAATTAAAAGGATTTGTTATAATAACAGAGCAAGAAGCAATTTTTTTACATCTATGCAAATATACATGTAACTTGAATAAGTAATAAATTCTGAGTTATTTAACATTAAGTAGTTACATTTACAAGTTACATATGGCCCTCTGTGGGCAACGATTATGCTGATGTGGCCCGCGATGAAAATGAGTTTGACACCCCTGCATTATTGGAAGTATCTGGTGAACAATGGAAAAAATTGTGTAGTGTGTGATACAATATATTTATTGTGTAGGGCCCACCATTTTCATATTTCATGTGTTGCCAACAAATAATTTTGTAATCCCACAATTTTGTCCTTGAATTTTTACATTGAGGTTGATCATGTTCTTTTTAGTAGTTATTACTTATTACCATTTGTCAGTGTACAGTATATCAAGAAAACATGATATTTGCTGTGGTGGACCACTTATTCTCATGATATGTGTGATGATGCCCTACCTTGCAAGCGGCCTCCATAAAGTGGCAGCAGTTCTCGTAAATGTAGTAGTTTCATTCTTATACGAGTTTCATATACTCGTAAATGTTCTCATAGAGTTCATTTTTTTATTTTTAAGCAAAAAAAGGTGTATTGGTGAGGCAGATGATGCATATAGGACTAGTAAATATGGTTATTTCCTATAAGGTGTTAAATATTAAGTGGGACCTGCTATTCATGTGAAGGTCTTAAAGAGCTTTAGAGGGAACTTTACACATAAGGTGTTTCTTGGTATTCTGCTCTGGTCTAAACACAATTATGAAACACTTCGGAGCAAAAATACAAATAATCAAGCCAAAGCTTGAGGCCAGAATAGCAAATATTTCCACAGCTACAGTGAATTTTCCAGGAGAGCTAACATAAGCTGGAATAAAGGTGATCCAAACTGCACAGAATATGAGCATGCTGAATGTGATGAATTTGGCTTCATTAAAATTATCAGGCAGCTTCCGTGCTAGAAAAGCCAAAATAAAACATAAGAATGCCTCAAATGCTATATAACCCAATACTGCCCAGAAGCCTATAGTGGAACCTAAGTGACATTCAAGAATTATCTTTTCCTTGTAAAGTTTTAAATTTTGGAAAGGAAAAGGAGGGGATATTTTTAACCAAAGCACACAAATCAGGACCTGTATAAATGTGAAACCAAGAACACTGAGTCTCTGCTGTGGAGGCCCAAACCATCTCATGACATTACTGCCTGGAAGTGTAGCCCTGAAGGCCATTAACACCACTATTGTTTTCCCCAGAACACAGGAGATGCAGAGGACGAAGGTGATCCCAAATGCTGTGTGGCGCAGCATACAGGACCACTCAGAGGGCCGACCAATGAAAGTAAGTGAACAGAGGAAACACAAAGTCAGAGAGAAGAGCAGCAGGAAACTCAGCTCTGAATTGTTAGCCCTGACGATGGGAGATGTCCTGTGTTTGTAGAAGACAGCAGTAACACACACAGACATGAAGGTCCCTGCAATGGAGAACACTGTGAGGGTAATGCCCAATGTGTCATCCCAGGACAGGAACTCAACAGGCTTGGGGAGGCAGACGTCTTGTCTGGCATTGGGCCAGAACTCAGGAGGGCAGCACAGACAATCCAAAGAATCTAAAAGACCAAAAAAAGCAGTCACCCAAAAAAACCTATTAATATCTTGCAGAAAAAAATATAATTTATAAGACACTGTAATGAAGTAAGCAGACTAAGAGTGTCGCCAGCAATAGCACTATATCTTTGACTGTACATTCTCTGTGGTGTCACCCAGAATTTCTTGTATGAGTCTAGGCTTATACTTTATACAAGAACAGGACATTTTTCC
The DNA here is from genome assembly GCF_052324685.1 of Brachyhypopomus gauderio. NCBI lineage: Eukaryota > Metazoa > Chordata > Actinopteri > Gymnotiformes > Hypopomidae > Brachyhypopomus > Brachyhypopomus gauderio. The sequence continues at coordinate 34,865,177 of NC_135212.1, forward strand.
TTGTGACACTAGACCAAATTTTTATTACATGTCTGCTAGATTTATTGGATTCAGATTTTTGTAAATCTTTTGAAACAGAATGTTATATAAAAAACCTAGATAGCCAAAACAAAATAACAGAAATTAAAGATTTCATGAAGAATGAAACTACTGCTAATTTTGTGATAACTTATGAAGATGCTTTAATATGCTGGGATGGTCTGCTATATTGCAGGAGTTACTGTAATTCTTCTGTGACCAGAATTGAATAAAGGCTGAATGGAGTATTTGTATTCTGCTGTGTAAAGAATGCTAACAATATCCAGTATAAATACTGAGGGTGAAAATTCTGCATTGCACTCTGTGATACACAACCTGTCTTGTTACTGATCTCCCCCTCTGCACATGGTACACAGTCATAGCAGCAGACAGGCCTTCCTTTCTGTACCGCCTTCCTGGTGCCTAGAGGACAGCTCTCACTGCACACAGACACTGGAACCTGGGAAAGACATTGGAGAATGAAACAAAAACAAATATGTTGTATCCAACAACCATCAGTCTTTAAGTCCCATATACTCCAGTTTAGTGTTCTCATCTCTAACATTTGAGTACAGTGTTAAACAGTACCTCAGTTTGTCCTCCCACCCAGGTAATCATGCTGCTTATTCCAATCTCCTGTCCACTTGGTCTGGATGCGTCATAGTAGCCCACTGGCACAAAGTCTAAAGTGCCATCTTTCTTAAACTGCCAGTTTGTGAGCTCATATAGAGCTGAAGGATCCCCCTTGGAATCAAAGTTGACTTGATAACCATTTTTTGTGGTGAAGTTCACTCTCTTCAACTGCTCATATATCTGCAGATTTAAAAGATATCTTCATAAATAAAAGATAGCTTCTCATTACAGACTGAAATTCAACTAGCGCTAACAACAACTTTTGGAATACACAAAACTTATTTATAATAATAATGGTATAACATTATTTGTAACAAATATTAATTATTTAAATAGTGAACAGATCTAGAGACTTTTAGGAGAGAAAATCATAAGAAAAAGTTTGAAAAAATGTGATACCTGCCATGGTGTGAATTTAATGGTCTTGTCACATTGCGTGTTATTACAAATAACAGCGTGAATAGCATGCGCTATGGCAAATGTAGCTTTGTAGACTAAATTAGTGACGCGCAGCTGTGACGTGTCTGTGTATGGATTCTGTAGCGCGCGGATGTCCTCACTGCCGTCACATTCCCGTACACCTGTCTTCCCTTTCAGGCTACAGCTGAACGAGCTCTCCCAAAATTCCATTAATAGGGGTGACTTCAAGACTTGTGCTAGAGAGAGATCTAGAAGAAACTCACGAAGGCCTGGGATAAGTGATCTGGGGATTCCAAAACCTATTGCGCCAGCACACATGTTATATCGCAGAAATTCTGGATGCGTAATCCACGCCTCACTGCCTATCCACTGAAGTGGAGGTAGTGGTTTTCGTGCCAGTTCCTCCAAAAGAAACCTCATGTCGCCTGCTGCAAGAAATGCTACTACTACTCGGGCCGTTGATCTGCGAATAATGTTGGCTACTCTCTCCAGTTTATTGTGCGGTTGTGTCCTGAAGTAGGCCTCGGAGTACTCCACACAGATCCCCTCCTCCTGCGCAGCCTTTAGAAATGCTGCCATTCCGTAGTTTCCATAGTCAGTGTCGCTGCGTACTGCCCCAATCCACGTCCAGCCAAATAGTTTGACCAGTCTCGCCAGAGCGGCCGCTTGGTGATGGTCACTTGGTACGGTCCTGAAGAAGGCAGGAAACTGCCGCTTATCGCTCAGACATGCGCAGCTTGCGAGGTGACTCACCTGTAAGTCAGCGAGGGAAAACAAAAAAAAAGCGTTTAAAGGGTCTGATTCAATTTAATTATTGGTGTGGACCTTACATTATTACATTAAATATCTGTAAAACATTACATTTACATTTACATTTACGGCATTTAGCAGACGCTCTTATCCAGAGCGACTTACAAAGTGCTTTGCTTCTGATCACAGAATACATCCTAGGAAATAGTACAGATAGGCCAGAATTCAAGACACCATTGAGTCAGACTACTACTAAACTACAGGAGTCAATATCATTACCTAGTGTTTTGCGAGTTAGGCATTTGCCAAGAAGCACAAATAACCATAGACAGACATACAATTTAAGAACACTGCAAGTGGTATGAACTGAGTTAGTGCTCTGGTAAGAACTCAACAAACAGGTGAGTCTTCAGTCTACGCTTGAAGATAGCAATAGACTCTGCAGTCCTAGCAGCTAATGGAAGATCGTTCCACCATCTTGGAGCCAGGACGGAGAATAGTCTGGAGCTTTGTCTTCCATGAGACTTTAAGCATGGAGTTTCAAGTCGAGCCAAGCTTGAGAGTATTCGCTGTACAGTTCGGCTTTTGACCATGGACATCATGTAGGGAGGGGCCAGTCCATTTTTGGCTTTGTAAGCAAGCATCAAGGTTTTATATCTGATGTGTGCCGCTACTGGAAGCCAGTGAAGAGAGCGTAGCAGAGGAGTCACATGTAACCCATAACCCATAACACATAACCCACATCTTACATACCATAGGCCTAGAACGAACATGGAATTTAAATGTTGTGGAGTACGATTAGTCACCTGTGGAATTCCAAACAAACCAAACGTTCCTGCCATGGCAATAGTCGGTGTCGAAGCAGAATCTCCTACGATAGCAGTTACATGTGCAGCAGAAGATACTGAACAGGAATTAGATTCAGTTAAAATAGAATCTAAACCATTTGCAAATTGAAATCCAGCTTTGGTTGCCATCTGTACGTCAGAGCAAGAGTCATATATCTGGAAGCCTAATGTTATGTCCTGTAGGAGATCGGTTCTGTTGTTGATCTCGCGGATGGCGAATTCCATGCCACGAGCGAAGCGCAGTTGCCTGAAATCTATGCTGTTAGGAAACAGACAGGAAAGAATGAAAAGCTCAACAAAACAATAGGTATTCTTTACATTGCGTTTTCAGTAACATGACTAAACATGCCACAGTGTTACATTATTTGATTCTAATGATCATCTAACAATGCTGTACTCTATGCGCAGTCCACTCCACCCTCCACATACCTCCCAGAGCATTGCAGGTGTGGAGGCAGCCTGGTGTAGGTGTTCTGTTCTGAGTTTGTGTAGTAATGAATAGTGAAAATCCCTCCGATTATAAAATCTCCATTCATATAAAGCCCAGGCATTTGAGGCTCTGCCCATATTCTGCCGCTGGCTGGGTTTGTTTTACATCCTGCAAGGCTAAACACATTTATCCACAGCACTGATACAAATGGCACCAGACTTGAAGTGATCTGCATGGTGGGCTTGGGGCCTCCCAGCACTCTGAAGGTCTGGATGTCTGCTCAACAGTGGTTTAAATAGCAGCCTGTTAGTGAACACCTGTCTGTAAATGTGGGTGTGACCTGAGCCCTGGAGGTGTGGTTATGTGTTATTACTCATAGTCATACCTGTTCTTCTTTTGATTTTACACACTTACACAGGTAATTCGCTTTTTGTTTTTTAAACGTAGTATATGGCCAAGATAAACTGATGCTGTTAAATTGATTCAAATTAATTTCAAGCAAATTCCTCATCTTACTTTTATTTTGCTTTCATTGTTTTCAAGTCAGTTTTGCAATGCAAGGTCACCCTCTTAATTACTTTAGTACTACCACAATCACCATGTAGGTGGAATGGGGTGATAGACAAATAAATAAATACTTTGAAAAATACAGTCCGATGAAAACATTATATTTACTTACAGTATTAGCACTGAGATATGAGCAAAAATCAAAGTAACAACAAATTTAGAAATACAAACATAAATGCAGAAATGATTACTAAATAAATAAATAAATAAAAACCTTCATATTTGTTTTGCTTTGTTGTTATAATGCTGATTTACTAATTTTATCATCTTTATAAGATATTTTTTCTCCAGATTGTAGACCAAATCTACTTTAAAGCTTAACTGAAAGTGTTTCGGCCCACTGTCTGCTGCTTGATAATACCATCACCACAGTTGTTGCCACAGTTATCCCAAAGACAGTCACTGAAGGGCATATTTTTGAAATTCTTAAGACAAATTAATGAACATATTTTGAAACTCCACATGGATTTTCAAGATAACTAGCCCTTAAATGTGTAAAACAATTTAAGTACTGACCTGGTTGAAGCAGTTCACGTTGTAGCGCCTCTAGCTTGTGTGGCTATGATGAGAGGTGGCTAACCTGAGTTCTTTTAAATAATCACAGAACCTGGGGTTTCTCCAAGAATTTAAACAAATGTATATTTAGCCAAACAGGTATTTACCTTTTAAATAACAGTCTCTTGATCCTTTAAATCACCCATCAAGCACAACATGTATTAACTAATACACATACAATATCAACACAGTCAATAAACACACCAATTAATTGAAAATATATGGAACATTTACTTAGAAAATTAAAAGGAATGATTTACACCTTCTCTTTGCAAGTTTTCATTCTTTCAGTTCACTTTGAACCAACAATACCGTCAACATAAAATAAAGACTTCAAACTTAAATATCCCTATGGGCCCCAATAATTAAACTAAAGCCGGCAATGAAATAAATAAATAAAAAAGACTCAAGTCCAACTGTTGCAGGCCTGAACGCTGCTCGGGAATGCTGTAGCCTTAAACAAATGGCCGTTTCACCTCAAGGGCAAAATAAAAACGGTACCTTTTGCTGATGGAGATAACCACTCACACGGTCAAGGATGGCAAGAGAAGATGATGAGACGAGGCGATTCGCGTGGATGGAGAGGGTAGACACAGCAGACGACACAGGCACAGTCCTCACACGTAGCGCTGTCCGGCTCCGTCGGTTCTCTGTCCTCGTCGTCAGCTCACTCGGTTAACATCAGCCTTCAGTTAAGTTTTCCACTCAACTCACCAACTTCACCACCATTCAGGTTGCGTAGAGAGCTCTTGTCGAGCACTTTTACCAAAAGATGACCAAAGCTGGCTTAACAATCTCTACTGCCTCCTATCTCTCCTTCGCTCATCTCTCCCCTCCACCTAATCCTAACGGTCTCCTCACGCGAACGTAATTCTAACGTTCTCCTCACATTCTCCCTTTTCTGTCCAATGACCTAGTAGGTAATTACTTCCTTTTAAACAAATATTTACAAACCATTTCAACATTGTTACAACGTGTTTAAACAGGGTCAAAATCCAAGTTGACTGGACATTAGCTCTTCACAACCAGAGCAGTGTCACGGTACGGCAACCCCCTACTGGTCGCCTCCGTGCACAGCAGCAGTTGTCGTTGTTGTGTACATCCCTCAGGTGGGCAGGGTCCACGATCCGTCTCACCTGAGGGTCGTTTTTTTTGTCTTGTCTTTGTACCAGTTGACCGCTGGTTATTATATCCCTCATTTGGATCGAAGTCACGAGTTTTGGTTTGTGCACTTTTTCTATTAAACCTTCCATTTTCCCTGAGACTTGCCGTGATCGCTTCCATTTTATTTCGCTCATCCTGCCCGTCACAGGCAGGGCACTACTGAACTGAAATACATGATATATATTGAATATAATAAGTAATATACATTAAATATTATATTTAAATTCATTATATTATATTGTTGTGACCAAACACATCTAATAATGTCATGGCTCACACCTTTTACCTGCATTTAAGAACATGCTCTCCCAGTATGAATTCCTCAATCCCTAATCCCTTGGTTTCTGAGCTGTTCATTTGTGTTGACCTCTTATTCTGTTTCATCATCTTCTGTTTACCATGTATTAGTGGTTTGCCACAGGTATTCCCCACCCTCGTTTGCCACCCTTGTTGATTTCTGCTCTTATCTGGTCTCATTAAATCTCTCTGCAGCTGCATCCAGTCTCTCTTCCCTTCATGGGAAATATGTGTACCGCTGGTATTTCTCCATCAGTATAATCTCAGTACATCTGCAGGGAGAAACCTTTTTCAGGTTTTTGTGGAGCACAATAGAACATCCATTATTTAGTGTTGTGTTACTGTTTAAATAAAGAATAATCGTGTAAAACGGTGGTACCAACTATCACGGTACAGCCCCTGAACCCTCCCCTTTGGGCGTGTGTTTATGTTGTCTACGTCTATACGTCTGCGTCTGTGGATCTTCGTGGGTGTGGATGTGTCTGAGCATTCATCAGTCTCACCTGTAGCTCATCTCGTGATCACTCAGGGCTTATGTGGTTTTGTATATTCGCGCAGTGTCCCGTGCTCATCTTTGTTAGAGTCATTCTCGTTTTCATGTGTCAGTGTTTTACGTGCGCTGTCTGCGATATTCGTATAAAAATAAAAGTGACGTTTGTTCAAAGACCGTTGGACTCGTGCCTCCTCTATCTCCCTCTGCCCCGCATCACACCAACGAGTACACATCGCATGTAAAAACTGTGAGAGAGGTGGACTCAAGTGCCAGCTCACGATGACAGTAAGATAGGCAGAGCCTATCATCAGTGTGAGAGACGTGAGCTCACAATGGAAAATAAACAACATAAAACCATACAGAAAAATCAACGCGTAAGAAATAAAACAAAGCCGTAAGTACTCAGGAGAAAAGAGAACAAAAGGCAACGCTGAAAACTTAAACCGTGCAAAACAAAACCTAACCGTAGAGCGATGGGTGAAAAATAACAAAGGCAACACAAAGGACGCGGAAAAACTTTGCCAGGGAAAGTAACTGGCAACAGGCAAAACATGCAGCAACAAACAAAACCTTCCCAACATAAAGGTAAAATGAATAGGAAGTAAAACAGTTGGAGGAAAACTTGAGAATGGCTAATAAGCAGCGCAGGAGAGACTGGAATAAGTGACAGACTGGTAAGAGAGAGAAAGGTGGTGAGACACATTGCAATGGTACGCATCAACAGTGAAAGCAGAGAAAGGCGGAAAGCATGACGGCATAATCAAAACGATTCAGTTCAGCAGTGATCAGTCAAAACAAGCTTCCTTACTTAACCAGGTAGACAGCTATGACGGATCACTGCTGATTAAATCTGGAACTGACTCGGGAGCCTGTAGTGGCGGCTGGAGGAACGGCATCCGAGCCAGCCCTGACAGAGCCCCCCCTCTAGGCCTGAGACCTCGCGGGCCCAGGGCAATCGTCCTTTCGCAACGGAAGTCGCGGATGAGGGAACGATCAAGGATAAGAGAGGCGAGAACCCATGAATGCTCCTCAGGCCCCTAACCCTTCCAGTCAATGACATATTGACACTTTGACACACACTTTGTTCTTTGTGCATGTTTCGCATGCAGACACGAAGTGATCTACATCTATGATTCAATGAGTTACTAGTTCGCTCTGGCGCCAACCACTAGCGATTGATCGCGACATAATACTTAATTTCTGTCCATTTTACACTCGGAAAAGCAGATAGAACAGCATTACAATAATCTAGCCTTGATGTGATAAATGCATGGACAAGTTTTTCAATGTCAGCAGGAGAGAGCATATCTCGGACCTTAGCAATGTTTCAAAGGTGAAAATAAACTGTCTTGCATATAGTCATGATGTGTGATTTGAAGCTGAGCTCATTATCAAAGGTGACACCCAGGTTCTTAACACATTTAAATAAATCTGGACATCATTCCTTTGTGAATCACTCCCAAGAACAAGAACATCTGTCTTCTCTTTATTTAATTGCAGAAAATTGTCAGACATCCATGTCTGTATATCACCTATGCCAGGGGTGGCCAACCCGTCAGAGACAAAGAGCCACTTTTTTATTTACTGTGTTACGTCAAAGAGCCACATCATACAGGGACATGTAAATTGTTGACGAATGGGGGGGCGGCGAGTGTAAATTGTTGGGGGGGGGGGGGGGGGGGGTGGGGGTGTAATGGACAAAAAATAAGTATTATATCGCGATCGATCGATCACCAGTGGTTGGCAAATTACTAACTCGTGTGAGCATGTGAAGACAGTCAAATGTGTGTTTTCCACTACGCCCATTTTAAAAGTGTTAGCGGCTCGCTAGGCTTGTAAACAAACCGCGCACCACGAAGATGTAGCAGTGTGTCGCCCTCAGAGCTGATGAGGTAACCGGGCCACAGCACAGATCGTTAGTGCAGGTGAGCGCGAGGACCGGGGAACCTCATGAAACCAGTAAAAGAGCCGCAAAAGAGCAAATTGATTTTAGGGCTTTAGGTTCTAGAGAAATGTAAAGTTGAGTATCTGCATATTGATGATAACTAGTACCATGTTTGTTAATGATATGTGGTAATGGAAGCATATATAGGTTGAACAGTAACGGCCAAAGAATTTATCCTTGGGGGACGCCACAAGTTATTTTTTGACGTGTGGAGGAAGAGGTACCTAATGCAACTTAGTACACCCAGTTAGATACGATCTAAACCAGTCTAAGACTAAGCAACTAAGGCCTACCCAGCTCTGTAGTCGATCAAGTATTTCATGATCAATGGTGTCAAAAGTGGCACTTAAATCTAGCAGAAAAAGGACTGAGAGTTTGCCTGCATCCTTATTCAATCTCAGGTCATTTACTACCTTAACTAGTGCTGTGGAGGTCCGTGTATCTTTTGGTCATTGGATTTTCCGTCTAGAAATGGGTAATAAAAAACAAGAAACAACGGATTATTTGATTTTTGTTTTAAAAAACAAAAAAGAAAATAAAAAAACAAAGAATTTCTCTTTCAGTGTCAAAAAGGGATAATTAAATTTTTTTAAATCATTTGAGTTTCATTTTTCATTTCGGATAACAAAAAACAAAATTACTTGAAAAATTAAACGAAAATAGGCTTGTTTATTCCTTTTCTGAGACCGGATGTTGTCATTTACGCGACAAGAAGAGGGCGCCAAATTTAACTGTGCCGGTGTTGCTTTAGCCCACAGCAAAATGTCTTTGGAACCGTTCTCGATTATGATTTTAGATATGGCAAAACAAGGCCTGTCATCTACAGAAATCTCAGCGCAGATATCTGAAGTAAGTGGAGGAGCAAGAGGATGTTCTGCAAGAAACGTGAGGAGGTTTTGCAATGAAAATGGATTAAGTTTGATGGGATTACCTGACGAACATTTGGAGTTGGAGGTTGCAAAAGCTATAACCGAGGTAGGATTAGAGAGAGAGATGTAAAAACGAACATAATATGTGCATGCACACCTACAGTGTCTTCCATAAATAAATAAATAAAATAGCCTCAGACCTCCATTACTTATAGTCACAGTCAACATAATCCTCACACGGGTCTTTTCAACACATAATTCCAACTCAAAAACGCAAACTTATTTCATGATCGGCTACATCAGCTGGTATGCAGGAATGTGGAAATCATATTTATTTATATTCTAGACTGGACCAACATTTGGAAGAAGGATGATGAAGGGGTATCTTGCCATGAAAGGAGTGTATGCTGCAGAGAAACGAATTTCATCAGCACTTAGAACTATACATCAGCCTTACCATGAAGCAAGACAGAGGGTATGTTACTGTTAGCTCCAACATTTTACATAATCAAGCATTGAATTTATTTATTTCTATTACCTAACGAGTGCATGATTTTATTTTTCTTATGTATTTAGTTGCAGTTAAACACTTGATCTGGAGATATTGTAATCAGAATAAACTGCCTTAATTTTCAATTTATTTTTAGACAGACACAAAGAGACATCATGATGTATTTAGAAAGTGTGCAACTGATGCAGTGAGTAACAATTTTTTTGTGTGTGAAATAGTTACATCATTTTCCTATCTCTGTTAGGGAGCCCGCAATCTCAACCCCATACCGTATCAAGCTGATTATATGGGTCAAAAGGTTCATCTGGACCAAAATGAAAAACTGACAATGTTTGGGGTCACTCATGTTGTAGCCATTGATGGCTTCAGCAAAAAGGTTGTTGCTCATTCTACAATGCCAATAAAAAACAACCTTGCCATCTATGAGGAGGTTTTCAGGTAACAGTGAATGCATTATTGTAGAAACAATAAGGATTGCACACACATAGCAACCATCAATAGAGAATATATAACTGTGTAATAACTGTTGAACATTTACACTATTATGATGCATATTACCATGAGAAAATAAACTTGTCCATTTTACACAAAATAAGACTTTTTTCATCCAATAGGCCAGCAGTACTTACCTATGGTATGTGGGACCAGGTGCGAGTGGATCATGGCAAGGAGTTTTATTTGACGCTGTTCATGCAGGAGCTGTTGTCATCTCACCGACATAACCAGGAGCGAAGCCCTTATTTACAGACTACATCCACAAGGGTATTTTATAGTTTGTTTGGTTGCTTTGGCAATACTCTTATAAGCCAGCTTTTATTAATATTATCTTTATATTTACTTCAGACGCATACTGTTTTCTTGCATGCACAAGACAAATTGTTGTTAAAATGTTAGAGTACTTAAACATCAACCATGGCCAAGAACAGGGTTATTTTTTAAATCTGGTTACAACTTAAACTGCAGTAGCAACTACACTGGATTTAATTCAAACTTTATGTTCTACTTGATTATGAGCATTTTGATTTTATGTAACTGTATTTGGGAAAGCAGACTTACAGGTAAATATTTAAATTTACTATCTCAGCAATCAATATGCAAAATTATTGCAGAGCTGGTAAATGTACAGATTTTCTGAGAATTCTGAATGACTATTTAACCTAAATACATTATATTTTTCATATATCCACTGGAATAAGTTGACTCATTACACATCTTTTGTGCAAATACAGAATCATATAGTTGAACGAATCTGGCCTGAAGTCAACAATCGTGTCAACTATCCACTGAAGACAGCTCTCCTGCAGCTGGTGGATCAAGAGGAACTAGACATGAATGACAGTCTTGTGAGATATTGTGTGTCTAACCTGACTGGCCGCTTGTGAGAAATTGGTGTTAAAAGGCTGGTGGAATCATGGAATGCCCATTACATTCCAGGTGAAGTTAAACAGTGTTTTCAAGATTACAATAATTACAACAGACTTTCACAAGTTTCAAAACCATTCTTTATTTTTCAGGTAAAGGTATACCAAATGACTTGGCTCGCCAAGGGTGTCCCAAAAAAATACCACTGGAGCTGCTGCCTCATTTAGCTGAAGCAGCAGACCTTTACAACCAACAGCTGGGCTCCTCACTGACCCCACATTCAACTTTCGGAGTTGATCCTTTTTCTTCTGAACAGGACAAGATTACAGTTGAGAACCAGTTTGCTGAACAATATTCAGACATTTCTGAATTATTCTCTAGAGCAGTGAACAATGACTTTGCTCCTTACAAACAGGCATTGCTCTGTCTTATAACCACAACTCAGCGCAATGTGTGAAAGTTATTAGCTCTTTATAACTTGTAACCAAAAAACCAAAGTGGCATAATACAGCCCTAATGTGTCAATAACATTTACACTATTAAGTCTGACCCACATGTTTGAACCTTTAAAGCAAACTTAAACACAAAATGGCTTTTGAACATACTTGTGTGTGTAAAAGTGCAAAACTTTACTCTCCAAAAAGGGATCTCAGAACTGAAAATGCATCTGACAGACCATTAACTTCAAATATGTTGTTGCCTACTGTGTTCCCTCTACATTTTGCACAGTGTACGGAGTTCTCCTGCCACTGTTCCACACACGTTTTGCAGCCAATAATACTCCAGCAACACTCTGTGAAGACTGGTTCCTCAATGAACTCTAAAAGATAAAAGTAAAAAAACTAGTCATTATGTGTGAGTGTGTGACTGTAATGTTTTATTGATGTACTGGGTGATAATGCTTTCTTTTTAATAGACCTAACATATCTTTCCCAATGTTAACACCCTGGGCTAGGTTTGAATCTGTTATTGTAGTGAGGCATAGACTACGTTTATGAAATTTAATAATTTATGTGTATTTGGAAAATACTAATTCTGGAACAAACTACACAAAATGCATCTTAAATAAATGTACATGTGGGACAATGATTATTTACTGTGTACTTACTCATACAAACAACACAGCAGAACCCTTGCTTTATGGTCAGTAGCTGGTCAGGAGTCAGGATCACTCTTTGTGTGGCAGCTACATTGGTGAGCTCTCTGATTGCTGCAGTCACATCTGGTAGGCTCTGTGATGCCAGTACAAGCTCTTCTATCTTCTCACTGACCTCTCCAATCCCTGCAGCATCTTCATCTTTTATTGTCCACAGTGTGGAAATTCATCTTTGATCACTCATGGCATACACCCCACAACATATAACATATAACAACAGAAAAAAAAAAAAAAAATTCATTCATTCATAATTTCTACAGCATTTGATAAAAAAGCTCGCTTATAAATATTCCTAGTAGTTTTTGGCACTCTATACCGTCTACCTGATGGCAGCAGTTCAAATTGTGAGTTCATTGGGTGTAGAGGATCCTTTATAATCTTAAATGCCTTCCTTTGCACACGATCCCTATAAAGATCCTTCATAAGTCTCTGTCCTCTTCCTACTAGTTTACTACCTAATTTTACTATTCTCATAAGCTTCCCTTTGCCCTTACAGCTCAGGTTCCCAAACCAGACTGTAACATTATAACACAGTACACTTTCGACCAAAGAGCGATATGCTAGTTCCACAATATTTGGACTAACCTCAAACTCGCACAGTTTTTTGATGAGATAAATACGCTGCAGAGCTTTCTTATAAATAAACTCACAGTTTCCCTCAAAGGCCAAACCACTGTCCAAAACTGTGCCCAGATATTTAAAACAACTGACTACTTCTATTGCCTTCCCATTGATACTCACCAGAGGCTGGGATTCACTGTGGCCTCTCCTATGAAATATCATCTCCTTTGTCTTCTCCTCATTAATTTCCAACCTACTCAACTCACACCACTCCTGAAAAGCACTAACATGCTCCTGAAACCGTCCCCCATCATGGCCTTCCTTCCCATTAAATAAACCGAGGAGTGCCATGTCATCTGCGTATTTAAATAAATAAAAACCAGATTCACAAATTCTAAAACCATTTGTATAAATAGAAAACAACACTGGGGATAAAACACATCCCTGAGGTGCACCACTATTTACAACCATCCAATCTGATACTGACCCATTCAAGCTCACACGTTGAGGGCGGTCAGTCAAGAAGTCTTTAATCCATAAGATGATACCACCATTTACCTCTAGTTCTACCAAACGCTGTAATAAAATATATGTTTTCATTGTATTAAATGCCGCACTAAAATCTACAAAAAGGGCTCTAGCGTAGGCCTTTGGCTGCTGTAGATGGCAACTTACTTTATCACAGAGCATAAGAATAGCATCCTCAGCACTCCTCTGACTCTTGTACGCAAACTGAAGTGGATCAAGATCACTCTCTATGCTGGATATGAGATGCTTTTTAACAACCCTTTCCATTGTTTTACACAAAATAGAGGTCAGGGCTACTGGCCGAAAATCATTAAAAGCAGATGCCCCAACTTTCTTAGGCAGAGGCATAATATTAGTCAATTTCCAAGAATATTAATACTATTAATACTAATTAATTAATTAATATTAATTAATACTAATACTATAATATTAATAATCTTTGTATTAATACTATTAATACAAAGAAGACAGGATGTCATTAACTTGCCAGCATCATTCAATGTGATGTAGGTGTTTTGCAATTATATCTATACTTAATTTACCATTCTGGTACAGTTAAAATTATAAATTATTTCAGCTTAGTTCAAGTAGTTACCTTTGAAAAGTTTTAGAGGCAGTGGCTCTGGGGGGGGGAGCTGAGGCAGCTCGCTGTGTAGCAGCACTTTGACTTGTTGCAGGTGTTCGCATGAATGTAAAACGTTGAGCTGTTGTACTTGAAGCTGATGAGGTGTTCTCCTCCTCACCATGAACTTCATAGTGAGCTCTTGGAGTAAGGTCCAATGTGCTGAAAACACCAGAGGCTCCAGGAAAAACGGCCACGTTTGCGTCATCAGTCACGTAAAGGCTATGAGTTGAGACCTGTCAAAAAAAGAAGAAAAAAAAAAAACACCAGTGTTTTCATGCACATTGCTGTGACTGAATAACCTTAATTTTGATCACCATCATGCTACAATGGTGCACGTATTGTAACGTGATATATATTGTACAAAAATGTTTTATCCAGATGGTGCCGGTATTATGGTTTTAGCCTGCATGCTCATGAAGATTAATTTCTATCTATCCATCATCTATACTCACTTATTCCATTCAGTGTCTTGGGAGGTCACTGATGCCCATAATCAGCAGTCACTGTGGGAGTGCGGGGATCACCCTAAACAGGTCTCTAGTGCACTGGCCCACAGTGATAAACAACCATTCACTTTCCCACTCCCACCTCAGGACAATTTAGAGTTCTCAGGTAACCTAACAGTCATGCAGGCAACAGTAATATGCAGGCTACAAACATAAAATTGCCACATTATGGACGAAACACGTTTGTACAGTATTACTCACGTTATAACGTGATAGTGTTAAAAAAGAAGTTAATTCATGACAGCATGCTTATTTCCAAACCTTTCGCAATTAATATTTTTCAGTGTTACTGAAAGGTGATGCTAAAAAACGATATGAAAGCAATAGCAGTAAGGATAATCCACCATGCGTAATCTGACTTTCCACTGAAGCTTGACATCACCTCCATTAACTTTAATAGGTTAACGTTTGGATACTTTACTAAAATCTAACATGCACTAACATGCTCCTGAAACCGTCCCCCATCATGGCCTTCCTTCCCATTAAATAAACCGAGGAGTGCCATGTCATCTGCGTATTTAAATAAATAAAAACCAGATTCACAAATTCTAAAACCATTTGTATAAATAGAAAACAACACTGGGGATAAAACACATCCCTGAGGTGCACCACTATTTACAACCATCCAATCTGATACTGACCCATTCAAGCTCACACGTTGAGGGCGGTCAGTCAAGAAGTCTTTAATCCATAAGATGATACCACCATTTACCTCTAGTTCTACCAAACGCTGTAATAAAATATATGTTTTCATTGTATTAAATGCCGCACTAAAATCTACAAAAAGGGCTCTAGCGTAGGCCTTTGGCTGCTGTAGATGGCAACTTACTTTATCACAGAGCATAAGAATAGCATCCTCAGCACTCCTCTGACTCTTGTACGCAAACTGAAGTGGATCAAGATCACTCTCTATGCTGGATATGAGATGCTTTTTAACAACCCTTTCCATTGTTTTACACAAAATAGAGGTCAGGGCTACTGGCCGAAAATCATTAAAAGCAGATGCCCCAACTTTCTTAGGCAGAGGCATAATATTAGTCAATTTCCAAGAATGTGGGACAACACCTTTATCTAATAAATGCTGAAAGAGCTGAGTAAAGACTCCTTTCAGCTGATGGACACAAGCCTTAATTACACGACCGCCAAGGCCATCTGGGCCTGGAGACTTCCTAGGCTGTACACAGTTAAGACTGGTTGCAACCTCATTCTCTGTCAATTTTATTGGTGAATATGAAGGGATACTACTCAAAACCCCCTCACACTGTATTTTAAAATCTCCTATATCAAACCTACTATAAAATATATTCAAATCATCCACAAGCAGCGAACCACACGTAAGATTAGGTGTTACCCTCTTTGTCCTACCCATCATCTGATCCAGACCTACCCAAGCTTGTCTGGCATTGCCTGAACAAAACTGTTTCTCAATCTTATCCTTGTATTCCAGTTTTGCCTTTTTAATCTTCCCACGAAGTTCCCTAGTTTTCTCCCTAACCACCTCCCCATCTCCATTCCTAAAAGCAATTTTCTTCTCTTTTATACAGTCCTTCAATTCGCTTGTTAGCCATGGTTTATTGTTTGGAAACAGTTTAATTACCTTACTCTCAGTTACGTTACCCTCACAAAATATAATATATGAAACAATGGTGTCAGTTAATTCATGTTCATCACAACAGTTATCAAAGAACACCTGCCAATCCGTGTCTTCCAAACAATCCCTCATTTTTCCTATACTTTGTTCAGTCCATAAGTTAACAGTCTTTGTTAGTGGCTTACTTTGCTTCAATTTTGCTTTATACTTTGGTAAAAGATGCACAACATTATGGTCTGACTTACCCAGAGGTGGTCGGCACACAGACTTATAGGCCTCCAAAATGTTCCCATAGCACTGATCCAATGTCCGTGTTAAGCGAGTCGGGCAATCCACATACATATGCAAATTAGGCAAGCATACAGACAGATCACATTTATTAAAATCACCCAAAATAAAAACAGGTTGATTCGCGGAGTGTAAGAGGGCACTGTTATAACTTTCCATAATTCTGAGAGCTGCTCCCTCATAATCCGGACCAGGCACATAAACCAAAATTACAGTCACCTGCCCAAACTCACGGGGGAGATAAAAGGGTCTAAAAGGGTCTTAAGTATCTCAAGATCGGGCGAGCATAACTGCTCTCGTACACAAAAGTTAGTGGCCCAATTATTATCCACATACATACATAAACCGCCTCCGACAGATTTCAGTGATGTACCATGATCTCTGTCCGCTCGGATTATAGTATAGCCGGGTAGAGACAGAGCCACCTCGTTCGACTCCTTCCTCAGCCATGTCTCAGTGAAGCACAAGAGATTGCTCTGCCTGAATTCTCTGTCATACTTCACTTTCGCCGAGAGTTCCTCCACTTTGTTATGCAACGATCGCACATTAGAAAGAGTGATCACCGGCAAGGGAAACCGATCGCCGCGTCTCCGAAGTCTTTCTCTCACCCCACCTCGTGATCCCCTTTTCTTTGTTCCAACACGCGTTTTCCTCCGGCGACTTTTCCGAATTTGCCTGCTGCAATCCTCTGGTATTCCACTTGTACTTGGGCCAGTTGCTTTCGCAAAACGAAGAGAAAGCAGATCTTCCCGAGTGTATGTGATTTGTTCCGTAATAGTTAATCCGCACGCATTGTCCACTAAAAACCCACAGAGGCACAAGGCCAGCATCATTCTAAAAGGATCCATAACCAATATATAAAACCAAAGAAAAGAAAACTATAACACCACAAACATTTAGCCACGAGCTCTCAGGGTCATGCAGCAGTGCCGCGCCCCCGGACAGAGAGGCATGGAGCTGCTCTACACGGTGGAGCAGTGTTCTTCCTAACAGACAATGTTTTTTAATGTTTAGAAAAACAAGATATATGTAAATATTTAGGATTACCTCAGTCTCCTCCTTTTGGTGCCCTGCAACTCCTGGAAGCCCTCTTCCTGTACAGCAAGAATCTTGCGTGCATTTTGTTTCCAGTACTGTGACCCTTTACAGTAAGAAAAACAGGCAAAAATACATTTCAACTTAACTTTTGGTTTAGTCCTCATGAGTAATCACGTCTCCTCCAATGTTAAATTGCAAAAGTATAGCTTTAAAAAATGTTTCCCACCTGTTGTTCCCTCAGAATCCAAAATTGCATTCCCTTGCGCATCAGTCAATACAATCGGGTCATGACTTCCAATGGCATCTTGCACTTTTCCAATGATCCCCTGAAGGGTAGCCTCACATTCCAAGAACCGGACAACCACCATTCTGCTGGGACTCAACTTACCACCAACCACCTCAGCAAGAAAAATCGATCTGGAAGAAAATCGTATAAAAAAATTTGTTATGACACACACTAATCATAATTCTAGACTTTCTTAATAGTCTTGTCTATTTTGTAGATCTACAGCAACTATAAAATGTGCTGCTATTTATGTTGTTATATATAATATATACATATATTTTATATATATCTTTGGGTTGACTGGCTTGAGAATGTAACAATCTCTTTGGCTTAAGACAAAAGAATACACAAAGTTCCATGTAATTACTTTCATACTGTTTTGCATAAGCCTGTTGACAGAGACTGCACAAACATTATCTCTGCTACTTTCTTGACAGAGATTATAAATATCCGGGGGGGGGGGGGGGGGGGGGTGAAAATCTGCATAATAATGTAAATAAAATGTACAAGTGGTGTTTCATATTACACTATTAATACAAAGAAGACAGGATGTCATTAACTTGCCAGCATCATTCAATGTGATGTAGGTGTTTTGCAATTATATCTATACTTAATTTACCATTCTGGTACAGTTAAAATTATAAATTATTTCAGCTTAGTTCAAGTAGTTACCTTTGAAAAGTTTTAGAGGCAGTGGCTCTGGGGGGGGGAGCTGAGGCAGCTCGCTGTGTAGCAGCACTTTGACTTGTTGCAGGTGTTCGCATGAATGTAAAACGTTGAGCTGTTGTACTTGAAGCTGATGAGGTGTTCTCCTCCTCACCATGAACTTCATAGTGAGCTCTTGGAGTAAGGTCCAATGTGCTGAAAACACCAGAGGCTCCAGGAAAAACGGCCACGTTTGCGTCATCAGTCACGTAAAGGCTATGAGTTGAGACCTGTCAAAAAAAGAAGAAAAAAAAAAAACACCAGTGTTTTCATGCACATTGCTGTGACTGAATAACCTTAATTTTGATCACCATCATGCTACAATGGTGCACGTATTGTAACGTGATATATATTGTACAAAAATGTTTTATCCAGATGGTGCCGGTGTTACACCGAAATCTGCGACCGTCGAATTCTGTGACCGCAGAGGGCGCTATTTCGCAGTTTCAGTTAGTTTCAGTTCACAGGCACGAGCGCTTTACGAATGCTGCGTAAGCTACGCCGACGCGCTTTCTTTTCTCGTTTTGCTGCTGTCCACGAGCCAAAATATGAGAGATGCGTGTATTTACATTTTATGTCGTCTCGCGCTTTCTTTTCTTGTTTTGCTGCTGTCCACGAGCCAAAATATGAGAGATGCGTGTATTTACATTTTATGTCGTCTGTTAACAAGAATGTTTCATTACAACATTTTTACACGTGACGACAGGAGTAAAGTCAGCCAATACATACGCGTGACAATAGCAAACTTTTCATAAGTAAGTTATGTAAACTGCTGTCATTTGGACCTCATTCCGAATGGTAATTATACACTTCTGAATAAAATGTTTAAATATAGTCTACTAAAACGTTTTTGCTATCACTGTTTTCTGTTATTGTGGAGTCACAGTGGGTGATGTGTTTCCATGGTAGATGTGACAGATGTACCTTGGCATGGGGTCACCAGTTCTTAATATGTGACCCCACTGAATTTCCACCTATGATTATTTTGAAAACAGCCATGTCTTTCCTGGTGACCTACAATCCCTTCACCTTATTAGACAGGAAAAAAAAATTATGACTGGAATGGACAAGTGCACTTTGGAATAGGGGTCACCGATTCTGACGGCTGCTGTCTAAATATGTGACCCTACTGATTCTACAGGTACAGTTATTCAAAACACAGCCATGTCTTTCCTGGTGACCTACCATCCCTTCACCTTATTAGACAGAAAAAAAAATCACGACGGGAATGGACAAGTGCACTTTGGAATAGGGGTCACCGATTCTGACGGCTGCTGTCTAAATATGTGACTGCTGTCCATCTCCATACAAACTAGTTAAAACCCAACCAAATGTTTTCAGGTGACTTACCATCCCTACACCTGTTAGCCAAAGAAAAACATTCATGAATGGAGTGGACAGACTGACCGTGGCAAAGGGGTCACCCATTCTGACAGCTGCCAACTGGATCTGTGACTTTAATGTATCTTCAAAAAATATTAAAAGATCCACCAAACTTAAAATATTATAGACCAACAGTCTATAGACCAACAGTAACTTTATTTGTATAATGTATAGACAAATATTGATAAGGGGGGCATCACAATACTCCCATGCATCTCCACTAAAATAGTGAAACAATAATTTAGAACACTGAGTTACTTAAAGTGGGCGGCATGGTGGTGTGGTGGTTAGCGCTGTCGCCTCGCAGTAAGGTGGTCTGGGTTCGATTCTCGGTCTGGGCTGCTCTGTGTGGAGTTTGCATGGTTTCCCTGTGCCTGCGTGGGTTTCCTCCGGGTACTCCGGTTTCCTTCCGCAGTCCAAAGACATGCGTGTTAGGTTGTTTGATCACTCTAAATTGCCCGTAGGTGTGAGTGCGTGCGTGCGTGCGTGCGTGTGTGTTGGCCATGCGGTGGACTGGCGACCTGCCCATGGTGTACCCTGCCTTCGCCCGGAGATGCTGGGATTGGCTCCAGCCCCCCTGTGACCCCGACTAGTGGGATTAAGCGGTTCAGATAATGGATGGATGGCTGGATGGATGGAGTTACTTAAAGTTTAAAGTTTTTCTAAAGTCATAGGGTATAAATCACATAATGTCCATTATGAATAAGCCCAAATGATAGAAACCAAAATTTTACATGAACATTAATTCCTTTTATTAACAACCAAGTATAATAAACTTTTAAACAATTCACAAAAGTAACCAAAACTATAAATATGTTTAGAGTCAATGTTCTAACTGCACTTTTGTTTGTTTCCCCGAACTTGTATGTATAAATCATCCTCTGTAACTTTAATAACGTGACCATCACGACGCACCTTGACTGTTTTTTTTACAGCAAAGTTAGCTATAGCAGCTGTAAACTTTGACACTTTATTTCTGAACCTATTTCTGAACCTTTCGATTTTTCGAGTACTTTGAGTACAGTATGGATCCTGAAATGGTAAAACAAATCAGAGAATTTATTACCAAAGGTAAATGCCCTGAAAACTTTGACAAGCATCAACGGTACACACTGCGACGGAGAGCGTCCAATTTCTGCGTTAATGGTAAGTATGAATATCATTAGCATTGATATAAGTGTTAAATCTATGAGAAAGCTGTCATTAGCGTTGTCAATAAATGTGTAGCCTAACGTTCGTGCTGTTAGCGTTTAATAATCTGCAAATGTTCTAGAATACTCAATCTCGTTGTCATTAGTCTCGATATTTTCTCTAGATGATGACCTGTTCTACATACGACATAAGGGCACTGACAAAGAGCTAAAGGTCAAAGTTGTGTGTAGTGCAGCGGAGGCCGATGCTCTGTTTGTCGAATTCCACAGCAATGACATTGGCGCTCACTGTGGGCAGATAAAAACTAGAGATGCTATATCGCAACGCTTTTACTGGCCTGGCATGTCTGCAGACATTGATAAATGGGTATTTTTTTTCAACCTTCATTATTAAATTTTTGGAATAACTAATGAAGTTTAAAATCAAATAATATGAATAGTATTTATCTGTTTCTGTTGTGCCATAGGTGTCACAGTGCACAGTGTGTCAGAAGAACAAAAGAGATTTAAAAGTTGGCATGGAATACAAGCCAATCAAGGTATACACTGGCATTTTTGTACCAAATCACACTTGTACTCCTTGTATATATATTCTATGCCCACACTATTTATCTGGGAGTAGTTTTTGCATCTTCAATTTAAATGATAACATATCTGGACAACAATCTAAATGAGTAATTCTCAAATCCAGTTCTAGTAAACCACTATCCTGAACAGGTAATATTCCCTGCCTCCAACACATCTGATCCAGCTCATCACTTTATCATCAAGACCATGTTTGAGCTGGATCAGGTGTGTTGGAGGTAAGGAAGAGTTAAAAATTTGTTGGCCAGTGGGCTCCTAGGAGTTTTTGATCTTGATGATGATTTCCTCTCTTTGTTGATATTTCTCCACTCTCAATGAGCTCTGCATCTGACTCTATATACTCTTCTGACTGGTATGAATGATAATGTAATCCATACATAATGCAGTTTTAATGCAAGCAGTTACTGCAGTGAGACATTCTGTGACAAAGCTGATGGAGACTTAATTACACAACAACATTTTATGAACAAGCAACATGTAACATAACAGTAAATCAAAATGGTAAACTTTCATGTATTTATCATTTTGATGTCTTTGAGAAAATAAACAGGAATGCAGAGGTGGAAAGTTAAAGTAAACTATACTTAATCTAATTACTGTATACTTGAAAACATTTGTCCCTATAAAAGTAGATTAGATCATTTATCCCTGATTAGATTAAATCACAGTAATTTTACTTTTACTTGAATTCAGTTCTAAGGAAGGACTTATACTTCAGTACTCTAACTGAGTTGTCACATCAACAAATTGACTTTATTAAATAGTAATAAACTGCACCCAGCATTTCAGGATTCTAAACTACTTAGTTGGAAACACAAACTATGAAACCTTATATAATCATTTAATCATGAAATACTTGAGGTTTAATGTCAACCTTGTTCCTTTCACAGTTCACAGAAAGATGTGATCAGTCTCAGGAGTCTTTTCTTAATTGATTTACAATGATATAGCCAAGTCAACTCAGAATTACTTTCAGATTGTGATTGCAGATATACAAAAAGCAACTCAAAATAATTACTGAAGTACTTTTCAAATCAATCACTTATTTGCTCTTACTTTAATAATTTACATAATTAATACTTTTACTTGTGGCCAAGTAAATGATCACTACAATGATAGTACCGTACTTCACTACTTTTTGCCTGAATATTGGATTCTGTTTTATGACTGTACCAAACTACCTTGGAGAACTATGATTTGGATGAAAGAAACTCCTCACATGCCTAAAAATTCTATTGTGACGTGCGGAGGAACTGACACGACATGAACAGATATGGTGCAAACAACGAACTTTACTTGTTGATGACACGCAGCTCCAATGCGGTAGCGCAAGCACACAACAGTGACACTCACACTGGCATGAAACTTAGACAAAGACGAGCACAAGACACCGCGCTAACGCACATTAAATAGGTGAATAACACAGACCCACGTGACCTCGAGACAAGGCACAGGTGTAACAAACGAACACGCTCACAAACAACCCACACCCACGGAAGTACAAACATGGACATAACGACACGCAGACAACGTAACGGGACGCCCACAGGGAAGGGTCCGGAGCTGTTCCGTGACACTATTAGTTTGTTTTTTCCTATGATGAATATTATTCATTAAAAAATAATTACATCTGTTCTTGTCTATTTTGACAGACCAAGGTTCCATTTGAATTGGTCGGAATGGATCTTATTGGCAAGCTGGTGGAGACAGACCAAAACAACCAGTACATATGTGTCATAATTGACTATTGTACTAGGTGGGCCCAGGCATATGCCCTAAAATCAAAATCTGC
This sequence comes from Brachyhypopomus gauderio, assembly GCF_052324685.1. Taxonomy (NCBI): domain Eukaryota; kingdom Metazoa; phylum Chordata; class Actinopteri; order Gymnotiformes; family Hypopomidae; genus Brachyhypopomus; species Brachyhypopomus gauderio. The sequence goes on from NC_135212.1 coordinate 34,888,234, forward strand.
AGCAGAGGTCACACAGTGCATTTTAAAGTTTGTTTACCAATTTGAAGTGCCAAAACGGATTCTGACTGACCAAGGAAGAGAATTTGTCAATGCTGTGAGTATTTTTATTCACATATGATATTTGTACATGCTTTTGTGATATGTAACTGTAACACATTGTATAACTGTAAAAACTACTTTAAAAAGTCATAATTACATTTTAAATTTAAGTTGTCTTTACAAGATTATTGTTTTCAGTAAATACCATTATGCATGGTGTCTACTGTTTCATGTCTATGGCAATTCTTGGGCAATTCATATTTATTTTATTCTTTTCTACTTTCTCAATAGATTAACACACAAGTATGCAAAATACTTGGCATTAGAAGGAGTCTCTGTGCCCCCTATCACCCCCAAACAAATGGGTTGGTAGAGAGACTCAATGGCACTATACAAAGGTAAATGAAAGAGTTTTAAAGTTAGCATGACATTCACCTTTGAGAACAGTGTTGCTCTCTTATGTAGTAATTTACTTAAAAAACAGTGTATCACGACTACTTTTAAAAAATCTAAATGTATATGTGTGTGGCATATTTAGGGCTCTTGGCAAACTAGTTGATGAGAAAGCAAACAACTGGGACCTGTACCTGGATGCAGTAATGTTTGGACTCCGCACGAAGAAGCAATTAACTACGAAATTCTCTCCATTCTTTTTGATGTTTGGGAGGGAAGCACGCTATCCAGCGGAAGTGCCAGAAATATATCAGGTTATGTAAAATTTTGTCTTTTGAGAGTATTTGTATACACTGATCAGCCATAACACTAAAACCACCTACTTGTTTCTACACTCATTTTCCATTATATAGCTCTGTTTGCCATATAGGAGCACTTTGTAGCTCTTTACTTACAAAAACTGTAAATAATATGTCATCTGTGTACAATAAGTACATCATTTTTATTTTATAATTGATATAAATTGTTATAGGTGGATTGTTCCTTTGAGGATGTGTTTTCGGAGGAAGACGTGGCCATTGATATTGAACGCCATGACAAGATCCTGAACATTGTTCAAGAGAATGTGCAGGATGTTCAGGACAGAACAAGGAGAAGACTGCAGGCGAAACTACCTCAGCAAAACCTTCAGGTGGGGGATGTAGTTTTGAGAAGGAATATCCGCAGCCAGCAACGCAAAGGAGGGAAGCTGGACCCAGAATTCCTTGGTCCTTTCACAGTCACCAAAATAGATGGGAAAAGCGTTGATCTTGTTGATTCTAATGGAAAATCCTTCCGGAAGGTCAGCATTGATCATTTAAAAATATTCCAAGAACAAACCCCAAGGATACCCAAAATGTTGAAGGGGCATCCTGAAGTCTGCACTATCACTCCTCCTGTACAGTCCCAAGTCTGTGTCACTTCCTCTCTCCCTGTTGTCACCTCCACTCTACCAACCACTGCCACTTCTGGTCAACCTGCTGTCACCTCCTCTCCACCAGCCACAGTCACTTCTACCCAACCTGCTGTCACCTCCTCTCCACCAGCCACAGTCACTTCTATCCAACCTGCTGTCACCTCCTCTCCACGTGCTGTTGCCTCCTCTACACCTGGTGGAATCTCTTCTCCACCTGCTGGCATCTCCTGTGCTCCAACAACCCTCTCCTTTTCAGGAAAATGTATGTAGGCATGAACAACTTAATTGGAATATAAATTTAATTCAATGAAATTCTATACAATATATAAACCAGAAAGACGGCAAAAAGTGGGGAAACTACACACAAAAAGTTTTTTTGATGACTTTGAGTTCAGTGTTTCATTTTGCATTCAACACGTTCATTAAATGACATAAAATCTAGGAAAACACAATATGCAAAGCTGTATTTCAAACACTTAAAGTTTACTGAAAGTGCTGTGTACTGTTTTTGAAATTATCTTTCTTTAGATTTGAAAGACGCCTGGGCAGGGAAAAATGTTCATGTCCTTCTATCTAAAATGGGGCCATATAAACTGTTTTATTGGGATATTGCAAAGCTTGCACCCAATCAGGAGCTTGAAAGTGAGGTAAGGCACATCACTTTTATTTACTACAGTTTTAACTTTTAGCCAGACAATCTCTGACATGATAGAAAATCATAAGTGATGTATTTATATTCATATTCATATTGATTTTTTCCGCACAGGTGATCAATGCCTACTTGATGCACATTATTAAAAAGAGAAATCAACAACAAAGAGGCAAACAGGCACTGTGCATCGATTCATTTGAGATGTCTGCTATATGGCAGGGGAAGACCACAAAACTGAAGGTAGGCAAAGGGCAGTTTTGCTTCTTAATAAAGATATATTAATTGGAATTTCTAAAAATGATTTTCTATTTTTTTCTATGTGAACTTTTAAAAGTGTGACCCCACTAAATATGATGTCATTCTGGGAGCTGTGAATGAGACACACCACTGGATGTTGACAGTAAGCATGAATATAATATTATGTCAAATGTATAATACTTTACCAAATGAGTACCCATGATGGATTTGAAAATAAATAAATAAATAATATATATATATATATATATATATATATATATATATATATATATATATATATATATGCTCACCTAACAAAAAATTTGTCAGATTCCGACTGGACAAGTTTCTGGATGTAGCCGACATCAATGTCCAGCCAATCAAATAATTGCCGGCGGTCCCTGTCTGTCAGTTTCGTCTTTCGGACACACTTCTGATGAGAATTTCCTGTAGACTGGTATTTTTGCCACTGCTGGTAGCTGGTAGACCCATATGACTGTTCACTTCTATATACCTGCAAATTCAGCTATTTCTTTCACACTATGGGCTTTTGACGCCCATATGTAATAACAAATGTGCAAATCATTAACGCGGCCAATTATCCACACATCGAACGAGACATTCACTGTACCACCTTTTCTCAATCTATGAATCCTGTCGCACACCCTTGCAGGGGCCTGAAATTACTAGCACCTTAAACGTGCAAGGTTACTAATTTTTTTTGTCTGGGGAGCTTATATATATGTGTGTGTGCGCGTATGTGTATCTACTGTGACTGAAATACAATAATTATCCTATAGGCATTTTTTCCATCAGAGAAGAGAAGCCTTCTGCTGGATTCTTTAGGAAACGCTACCTCAAAACTGGACAGATGTTTAAGGATCACAAAGTACTCTGGTTTTCCAAAATCCAAATGCTCCATTGTCTAGTACAAGGGGAATATATATATATATATATCTCATTATCATTATCATTGTTTGCTTTGCAGGGCATTCATGAGAAAGCGAGGAGTTGAGGTATCCACATGGACATCAGACACAGTCCCACATTCAAGTCAGAAGGATGGCACGTCATGTGGAGTATTTGTGCTGAAAGTAATTTACTTGTCCATTTACTTGTCCATTTTTTTGATCCATGTTGATCTTCAAAAATAATGTTTCCATTACATGGTTAATCTTGAACCTTGTCTATTTTTGGTTTCAAAAAGAAACACAACAATTTTTTAACAATTAGTGCTATTCATAAGCCCAAATTTCCTTCGGCTCAAAGCAGAAAACTTCAGGTCCAGTCTAGAGTTTTTGTCTTTTTTAGGGGCGATACATTAAACAGTTAAAATAAACTGCTTTTCTGTGATGGCACCTTAAGGGTGGACAGCACCTTTTTCTAAGTACGTTATTGACCATTCAGTCACTTAAACTTTCTTCTTTTTGTCTTAGTATGCTGAGAAATTACTGGCAGGGGAGCCTCTGACTTTTTCCAGTTCAGCCTCGGCGGTCCATAAATACAGACGAGAGGTGGCAATGACATTGATTGAAGAAACAGGTAACTTTAAAATTAGTTTCTTCAAAATTATGTTTCTTAGCTAATGACATAAGCCTTTATGATGATGATGACACATCAAAGTCTGCAATTAATTATGTATTTTAATCAGATGATCTCAAAGAGCTGTGCCACTACTGTGGAGAAAAAAACAATGGAAAAAGCAAATGTGGGAAAAAGAGGAAAGGACAAGACTGCACTACTGTCTGGGTAAGAAGTTGTTGAATTAAGCAAGTTCTTTGTCCTGTTCCTGATCTGCATAAAACATTTAGGACAAATCTAGTACATACAGTCATGCGAAAAAATTATAGCACCCCATAAAAACCTTTGTTTTTGACCTAACATGAACATTTAATCTTCATTTTGATAATTTTGAAAGATAGAGGTCATTTAAATAAACCAATAAAACTGAAGGAATATCTTTTAAAAATAAATTGTAAAATGTTATTAATGAGGCCTTCAGAACTAAGGTTGTAGATGTATATCAAATCAAATCAAATCAAATCAAATCAGATTTATTGTCACATCACCAGTGTACAGGTACACCGGTGAGTGAAAAACTTATGTGCAAGTTCCACAATTCGCAGTAACAATATATACAATAAGATGTATAAATTACAATAATTATGCTAGTGTATGTACATATAAAACTTCCTCTGTAGTGTCATGTAATAAAATAAGTGTTGTTCTAATTTACAATATATTAAATATACATGAGATATTGCACAGTGAATGAAGATGAATGTAACAGTCTGTGGGTTATATAATGCTGTATAGAGTATTATGTAATGCTGTAGAGTATTGTCACTGGTTGGTATTTTTTAAAGTCCCATAGTCCGGCAGTGCAGGTATCAGTGTGAAATAAAGTGCAATAGAGTGCAGATGTGCTGTGGTGTTCATGCATGTACTGCGGAGTGTTGGCTGGCCAGAGCAGAGATTACTGGCTGTTTAGTAGCCTGGTCGCATGGGGGAAGAAGCTGGCTCTGAGCCGACTGGTTCTGGCTTTAAAGCTTCTGAGCCTCCTACCACTGGGCAGCTGGGAGAACAGACAGTGGCTAGGATGGGAGGGGTCCTTCATGATCCTTCTGGACTTCCTCAGGCAGCGGCTGGTGTATAAGTCCAGCAGGTTAGGGAGCTGAACCCCGGTGATGGACTGTGCTGTTCGCACTACTCTCTGTAGAGATCTCCTCTCAAGAGCAGTGCAGTTCCCGTACCAGGTGGTAATGCTGCCAGTCAGGATGCTTTCCACAGTGCAGGTGTAGAAGGTCTTGAGGATGCTGGGCTTCAGACCAAACCTCCTCAGCCTCCTGAGGAAGTAGAGGCGCTGGTGAGCCTTCTTCAGTATCTGTGTGGTGTGCACTGCCCATGTCAGGTCCTCGCTGATGTTAACACCCAGAAATTTAAAGCTGCTGACCCTCTCTACCGCAGTCCCATTTATGTGAATCTCTGGGTGAATCTCCCGCCTCCTGAAGTCCACGATGAGCTCCTTTGTCTTGCTGACGTTAAGAGAGAGGTTATTCTCCTGACACCAGTCTTCCAGGATTTTTACCTCCTCCCTGTAGGCCGATTCGTCATCATTGGAGATCAGGCCCACAATCGTTGTGTCGTCAGCAAACTTTATGATGACGTTGGACGTTGGTGTCTAGCAGTGCAGTCGTGGGTGTACAGAGAGTACAGGAGCGGGCTGAGCACACAACCCTGGGGGACTCCGATGTTGAGGGTCAGAGAGGAGGATGTGATGCTGCCCATCCTTACTACCTGCCGTCGGTCCGTCAGGAAGTTCAGGATCCAGCTGCACAGTGTGCTGTTCAGACCCAGATCCCGGAGCTTGCTGTCGAGCTTCGAAGGAACGATGGTGTTGAATGCTGAGCTGTAGTCTACAAACAGCATTCTCACATACGTATCCTTCTTGTCCAGGTGGGAGAGGGCAGTGTGCAGTGTAAGTGCAATTGCATCATCGGTGGATCTATTCCTCCTATATGCAAATTGCAGTGGGTCCAGGGTGGCAGGCAGTGAGGAACAGAGGAACAGCCCTGACCAGCTTTTCAAACATTTGCTCACGATGGAGGTCAGGGCAACAGGTCGCCAGTCATTCAGACAGGTAATGCTGGATGACTTTGGGACTGGCACAATGGTTGCTAGTTTGAAGCTAGCTGGCACGATAGAGAGAGACAGTGAGGTGTTGTAAATGTCTGCGTAGACACCTGCTAATTCTCTGTAGCAGGCTTTCAGCACTCTACCTGGTATGCCGTCTGGTCCTGCTGCCTTGCGCGGATTCACCCGTCTGAAAGCTCTCCGTACATCAGCTACACAGATAGAAGGGGGGTTGGGATCAATGGTGGGCGGGGCGTTCTCCAGCGGGGCAGCGATGTTATTATCAAAGTGAGCGTAGAAGCGGTTTAGCTCGTCCAGTAAATCAGTGCTGGTGTTGGGCAGAGTGTGAGGGGTAGATTTATAGTCCGTGATTGTGTTTAGTCCCCGCCATAAACTCCGTGTATTGTTGGTGTTAAACTGTGCTTCCACTTTCCCCCTGTACACCCGTTTAGCTGATCTGATGGATTTACGCAGAGCGTAGTTGGTTATCTTGTACTCTTGCGTATTTCCCGATCGAAAAGCATCGTTACGTGCTCTAAGGGCGGAGCGGACCTCACAGTTCAGCCAGGGCTTCTGTATATGAGTTTGGGAAGGGATGTATCTAAAAACAATCAGAAATCAGCCATTCCACTTTCTGGAAAATAATTTAGAGTGGAGAACATTTAAAACAATTGCCAACATGGCCTACCAAGGCCATTCTAGCAGGTTCAGTCCAAGAGCAAACCACAAAATGAGTAATGAAGTCTCCAACAATCCTAAAATGTCATTACAGGACCCTACATGTAGCTCTTGTGACAGTTGTTAAATTACCTGCATTTACCATCAGAAAGAGCACACGTTTGGACAGATGAATCCAAGTTGATTTATTTGGGCACAGTAACAGAAGACATGTTTGCCACAAGCCAAACAGCATTTGAGCACAAGAACCTGTGAAGCATGGGGGTGCAAAGGTCATGGTTTGGGGCTGCTTGGCAAGCTGTTCATCATAGAATCTTGAGGAAAGTGTGAGTCCATCTGCCCAAAAACTGACGCTGAAACAGAGGTAGACCATGTAAAGTGACAGTGATTTAAAACTTCCAGTAAATCCACCAAGGAATGGGGTGATTTGACACTGGTGGTGCATGCAAGAAACCCCTCACACAGTTAAAAAATTCTGCATGAAGGAGGGAAACCGTTCTCCCAGTCAATGTCAGACACTGGTAGATGGTTATAAGAAATGTCTAATTGAAGTTATTTTAGCCAAATGGGGATATACAGCTGTTAGAGCATAGGGTGTTATAACTTTTTCCTTTTTTTCATTATTTTGTTAAATGAATGATAACAAAATCAAATTTTCATTGTTTTTGCAAACGTGATACAATTAAATCACCTTTATCTATAAATATTGTTGGAAAGAAGATCAAATATGGATATGTCAATAACTAAATATTTTATATATATATATATATTTAATTTATTCTGTAAAGCACTTTGAGTTGCATGTATGTATGAAAGGTGCTATACAAATAAAGATTATTATTATTGCATTTTACATGAACATTGACTCTAAACATATATATATATATATATATATATATTTTTTTTTTCTTGATTACAGATCCAGTGTGACAACTGCACACGGTGGTACCACATAACGTGTGTTGGAAATCCCAACATAAAGAAGCCCTACACCTGCCTTGCATGTATATAAGTATGAGGATGAGGAGAGTATTATTTATTATTATTTTATTATATATTATTATACGTGTGGCAAAGGACTCACTGTCTTAATCTTGTTTAAAGAATAATGACAAAGGATTAATATAATTTATAGTTTTGGTTACTTTTGTGAATTGTTTAAAAGTTTATTATACTTGGTTGTTAATAAAAGGAATTAATGTTCATGTAAAATTTTGGTTTCTATCATTTGGGCTTATTCATAATGGACATTATGTGATTTATACCCTATGACTTTAGAAAAACTTTAAACTTTAAGTAACTCCATCCATCCAGCCATCCATCCATTATCTGAACCGCTTAATCCCACTAGTCGGGGTCACAGGGGGGCTGGAGCCAATCCCAGCATCTCCGGGCGAAGGCAGGGTACACCATGGGCAGGTCGCCAGTCCACCGCATGGCCAACACACACGCACGCACGCACGCACGCACTCACACCTACGGGCAATTTAGAGTGATCAAACAACCTAACACGCATGTCTTTGGACTGCGGAAGGAAACCGGAGTACCCGGAGGAAACCCACGCAGGCACAGGGAAACCATGCAAACTCCACACAGAGCAGCCCAGACCGAGAATCGAACCCAGACCACCTTACTGCGAGGCGACAGCGCTAACCACCACACCACCATGCCGCCCACTTTAAGTAACTCAGTGTTCTAAATTATTGTTTCACTATTTTAGTGGAGATGCATGGGAGTATTGTGATGCCCCCCTTATCAATATTTGTCTATACATTATACAAATAAAGTTACTGTTGGTCTATAGACTGTTGGTCTATAATATTTTAAGTTTGGTGGATCTTTTAATATTTTTTGAAGATACATTAAAGTCACAGATCCAGTTGGCAGCTGTCAGAATGGGTGACCCCTTTGCCACGGTCAGTCTGTCCACTCCATTCATGAATGTTTTTCTTTGGCTAACAGGTGTAGGGATGGTAAGTCACCTGAAAACATTTGGTTGGGTTTTAACTAGTTTGTATGGAGATGGACAGCAGTCACATATTTAGACAGCAGCCGTCAGAATCGGTGACCCCTATTCCAAAGTGCACTTGTCCATTCCAGTCGTGATTTTTTTTTCTGTCTAATAAGGTGAAGGGATGGTAGGTCACCAGGAAAGACATGGCTGTGTTTTGAATAACTGTACCTGTAGAATCAGTAGGGTCACATATTTAGACAGCAGCCGTCAGAATCGGTGACCCCTATTCCAAAGTGCACTTGTCCATTCCAGTCATAATTTTTTTTTCCTGTCTAATAAGGTGAAGGGATTGTAGGTCACCAGGAAAGACATGGCTGTTTTCAAAATAATCATAGGTGGAAATTCAGTGGGGTCACATATTAAGAACTGGTGACCCCATGCCAAGGTACATCTGTCACATCTACCATGGAAACACATCACCCACTGTGACTCCACAATAACAGAAAACAGTGATAGCAAAAACGTTTTAGTAGACTATATTTAAACATTTTATTCAGAAGTGTATAATTACCATTCGGAATGAGGTCCAAATGACAGCAGTTTACATAACTTACTTATGAAAAGTTTGCTATTGTCACGCGTATGTATTGGCTGACTTTACTCCTGTCGTCACGTGTAAAAATGTTGTAATGAAACATTCTTGTTAACAGACGACATAAAATGTAAATACACGCATCTCTCATATTTTGGCTCGTGGACAGCAGCAAAACAAGAAAAGAAAGCGCGAGACGACATAAAATGTAAATACACGCATCTCTCATATTTTGGCTCGTGGACAGCAGCAAAACGAGAAAAGAAAGCGCGTCGGCGTAGCTTACGCAGCATTCGTAAAGCGCTCGTGCCTGTGAACTGAAACTAACTGAAACTGCGAAATAGCGCCCTCTGCGGTCACAGAATTCGACGGTCGCAGATTTCGGTGTAACACCGGTATTATGGTTTTAGCCTGCATGCTCATGAAGATTAATTTCTATCTATCCATCATCTATACTCACTTATTCCATTCAGTGTCTTGGGAGGTCACTGATGCCCATAATCAGCAGTCACTGTGGGAGTGCGGGGATCACCCTAAACAGGTCTCTAGTGCACTGGCCCACAGTGATAAACAACCATTCACTTTCCCACTCCCACCTCAGGACAATTTAGAGTTCTCAGGTAACCTAACAGTCATGCAGGCAACAGTAATATGCAGGCTACAAACATAAAATTGCCACATTATGGACGAAACACGTTTGTACAGTATTACTCACGTTATAACGTGATAGTGTTAAAAAAGAAGTTAATTCATGACAGCATGCTTATTTCCAAACCTTTCGCAATTAATATTTTTCAGTGTTACTGAAAGGTGATGCTAAAAAACGATATGAAAGCAATAGCAGTAAGGATAATCCACCATGCGTAATCTGACTTTCCACTGAAGCTTGACATCACCTCCATTAACTTTAATAGGTTAACGTTTGGATACTTTACTAAAATCTTCATATGTTTTTTCGGTGTGGCACATTTGCCTTTTACGGTATACACTAAAAAAGGATGACCTAAAAGTTAGCTAGCTAACGTAATGGATACAGCTGGCATATAGGTTTGTTTTTTACCTGGAAAATTTGGCTTAGTTTTTCTGCAGTCATGTCTTCTTCCCTGAGAGAGACTCTTTTATTGTTTCGGAAAACAACGTATTGGTCCATCATGTCCATGTAGGCTATAAACCTTCACTCCGTAACACCGCACCACATACTTTTTCCAGTAGTGTTCCTGTTGGCGCCCTCTTCTTGTCGCGTAAATGACAACATCCGGTCTCAGAAAAGGAATAAACAAGCCTATTTTCGTTTAATTTTTCAAGTAATTTTGTTTTTTGTTATCCGAAATGAAAAATGAAACTCAAATGATTTTTAAAAATTTAATTATCCCTTTTTGACACTGAAAAAGAGAAATTCTTTGTTTTTTAATTTTCTTTTTTGTTTTTTAAAACAAAAATCAAATAATCTGTCGTTTCTTGTTTTTTATTACCCATTTCTAGACGGAAAATCCAATGACCAAAAGATACACGGACCTGTGGAGAACTCTGAAACCAGACTGAAAAGTCATTTATCTGGTTTACTTTGACCAGAGGTGGAAAGAGTACTGAAAAATTGTACTTGAGTAAAAGTATCTTTACTTTGCCTAAAATCTACTCAGAGTAAAAGTAAAATTACCCATCTCAAAATTTACTCGAGTAAAAGTACAAAATTACTTCATTTAAAATTTAATTTGAGTAAAAGTTAATTAGTTACTTTCAGTTATTTAATGCACGGATGAATCATGAACCAAATTCAGCACAAGTTGTTTTAATTGATTTCAAAGTGTATTTAAGTGCACATCCACACTTGCAAAAAGATCAGCTGGGCTCCGGAACATACTTCCTCACAGCACAAGGACAGTCACAACTTGTGTCATGTTGAGGACCCCGGCCCCTCCCTTTTGGGCATGTTCATGTTGTCTACATCTACTCGTCTGCGTCTGTGGATCTCTGTGGGTGTGGTTATGTCTTGTGATAATCCGTCTCACCTGTGGCTAGTCTCGTAATCACGTGGGGCTTATGTGGTTTGTCTACTTAATGTGCGTTCGTGCAGTGTCCTGTGCTCATTGTTGTCTGAGTCCACACGTTTCTGTGAGTGTTGTATGTTTCTTCGTGTGTTTCGAGCGCAGTATATGTGTGAAATAAAACGTGATGTCAAGTGTCAAGTCGGACTTCTGTCTCGTCCTTCACGCCGCACCAAACGTCACAGAACGACGAGCCACCCGTAGAGACAGAATGCCAGGCTATGCAATCCGGCAGAATAAGGGCAAGCGCCCCAGCAAGTGGCATCACCGTGTGTCTTCCTCCCCCCAGCGCAGCTGGAGCAAGACCCGGTGTGTGCTTTCCAGCTGGCTTCGGCTTGGACGATCCCCAACCCCGAGATGGCGGAGATGCTCCGCGAGGGGGTGGGCACTTGCGTGATAGGTGCCACCGCGTCAACCCCAGAGAGCGAGTTTGGGGAAGAGGATACCGAGGAGGAGGATGAGGACTACCTTCCTTCCGTGTGTTCCGCTCCCACCATGGACTACGGTGGGGAGGAGGAGGAAGATGAGAACTACCCTCTATCCGTGTGTTCCACTCCCACCGTGGACTACGGTGGGGAGGAGGAGGACGAAGAGGATTACCCTCCGTCCGTATGCTCTGCCCCCACCGTAGATTACAGTGAGGAGGAGGAAGAGGAAGATGACTACCCCCCCCCCTCTGTATGCTCCGCTCCCACCGAATGCTACGGTGGGGGCGAAGAAGAAGAATATCCTCCGTCCGTGTGCTTGGGTATTTCCGAGTACACGGACAGCGAGCTATGCACAGAGGATGAGGGGAGTTCGCCCCCTTCTGGACAGCCCGGAGGTGAGCGACCCCCCTACCACTCCGAGGGGAGCGCTATGGACTGCTCCCTGGGTGAGAGTCCGGTGGAGTCCATGGGCTGGAGCCTGGGCAGTGAGGAGGAAGAGGAGATGGAAGTCGCCGACAGCTCTCCCACTGCCAGGCTAGGAAGGCTCACGCCCCAGCGGTCTCTGCCGAGAGGAGCGAGAGAACGTGGGCGGAATCGTCCTGCGGCACGCCCCTCGGGGGCCACTGGTGAAACCAGCCGCGCCGCACCTGACGCGTCTGCCGGTCGCGCTGCACCCAGTGGAGGGTTTGCGGCAAGGGCGGGGAGAGGACCGCCCACCGCAGCTCCTGCAGCTCCCGGGTTCTCCCTGCTAGCCGCTCTCCTCCTGGCGCGAAGCCTGGCGCCCGTTACATGTGTGTCTGTTCCAGTGTTCGTATGTATTCCTGTCTGTTTGCAGAATCCCTTTTTCCCTTTCATGCATGTGTCAATGTGCCTGTTTGTATGTTTGTGAACGTCCCGTTATGTGTGTCTAATGTGTTTTCCCCGGTCTTCCCAGGGAGGGTGTTCTAGGCGGTTCGTGGCGGACTCTTCGCCGAGGGCGGTCACCTCCCAGGCACAGGACTGAGCGCGTCGGATCCGCCCATCGACGTGGGTTTGGGGCACTCGGTCCTGTTGGCACCCCGGGACGGGTAGTGCCCTTGGTGAGGGAGTCTGTCACGTTGGGGACCTCGGCCCCTCCCTTTTGGGCGTGTTTACGTTGTCTACGTCTATTCGTCTGCGTCTGTGGATCTCCGTGGGTGTGGTTATGTCTTGTGATAATCCGTCTAACCTGTGGCTAGTCTCATAATCACGTGGGGCTTATGTGGTTTGTCTACTTAATGTGCATTCGCGCAGTGTCCTGTGCTTGTCGTTGTCTGAGCCCACACGTTTCCGTGAGTGTTGTATGTTTCTTCGTGCGCTTCGAGCGCAGTATATGTGTGAAATAAAACGTGACGTCAAATGTCAAGTCGGACTTCTGTCTCGTCCTTCACGCCGCACCGAACGTCACAACCTGTACCATAAAATGCAAACAATTTTCAGTCCTATTGTCCAATGGAAATTACAAATTATTCAAAAAACAAAATGCACCCAAAATTAAGTGCCCACGAGATGCCACAAATCAAACTAAAATGCAACAGGATTCCACTACTCACAATAAAATGCCCACAGGATCCCACATCAAAAATTTTAAAATGCTCATAGGATCCCACAATTTAAAAGTAAGTGCTCACAGGATCCAACTATTCAAAATACAGTGCCCACCGGATCCCACTATTCACAATAAAATGCCCACAGGTTGCCACAACTCAAAATAAAACAAAATGCGCACAGGATTCCACTATTTTAAACGCTCACAGGATCCAACTATTCAATATACAGTGCCCACAGGATTCCACTTTTCACAATAAAATGTCCACAGGATCCCACAGATCCTGATAGATAGATATAACAATCTCATCCTTTTGGAAAAAAAGTGCACCAGATTATGACCTGATTATGACACAATTGAAAGGGCGCGGGCAAGGCAAGGCCATCCAATTGTCCTTCAGTTCTGGGACTCAGAAGTTTAAATTTCTGCCCACATTTAATTTTTCACCATCAATATTTTTTACTCAGTAATGTGAGGGCGTTCAAATGTAGTGAAGTAAAACTACTTGGGTCAAAATGTACTCAAGTAAAAGTAAAAATGACATATTTCAAAAATTACAAATTACTCATAAAAAGTACTCAATTACAGTAATGTGAGTAAATGTAATTAGTTACTTTCCACCCCTGGTCAGGACCAAAATATTGTATTGTATTCTTAATTTAATGGGGAGCCAGTGCAGTTGTGCAAGTAAAGGTGTAACATGACAGTATTATGATGATTTAGTTAGAAGCCTTGCAGCAGCATTCTGAACAACCTGGAGACGCTCTAGGGAGTTATTACTAATACCTGTATATAAAAAATTACAATAATCCAACCAAGAGGAGATGAAAGCATGAATAGCAATTTCGAGCTCAGAACGTGACACAATGGAACTTAGTTTAGCCAGGTTCCGTAACTGATAAAAACAGGAGTGAACCAGAGATTTGATGTGGGTATCTAAGGAAAATGCCGAATCAAAAGTTACTCCAAGGTTCCTAATAGCGGGATTAGCCAATTTGCCAAGGGGACCAAGAGCTTCCATTATCTTGGGTATAAATCTGTCAGGGGCACAGACAAGGACTTCTGACTTTTTCTCATTTAGCTGTAGAAAATTATCCGTTATCCAACTTTTGAAAGAAGCTAAACAACTAATCAGCAACTGTATCTTAGAGAAATCTTCTGGCTTAAAAGAAATATACAGCTGAATATCATTGGCATAACAATGATACAAAATGCCATCAAAAGAACTCAGGATATGCTGCAAAGGAAGCAAATATAACAAACATAACAAAGGCCCTAGGACAGAACCCTGAGGCACACCACAAACAATGGAGGCTGTGGCAGACCTAAACCTAGAGGAGGCCACACAAAAGGAACGTCCAGATAAATAAGAAGTGAACCACTCTAAAGCAGAACCAGATAAACCCACCAATATCTCAATCTATCAAGTAGTATTTGATGGTCAACGGTATCAAAGGCAGAGGTGAGATCTAGCCAGTGATGGCATAGTTACCTTGAAAAAGTAATCCGATTACTGATTACTCCTTTTAAAAGTAACTTAGTTACGTTACTGATTACTTGATTTTAAGAGTAACTACATTAGATTACAAGTTACTTTAGTAGTTACATTCAGGAGCAAAATTAATTTTTCCAATACTCACTTTATTGGAAGTGCATTTTTAACAGTAACAATGTATTGAAGCAGGTTCGGTAACCAAGGCAGAAACTGAAACGCACCCCTAGCGTGCGCAGGGCTAAGAGACCTTGAGTGGCCAAGTGTCTGTCCGTTAGGGAATTCGCCGTGAGGAGTAGTAGTCGCTACAGTATCTCCTGACATTACGTTTGTGTAGCTGCGTGGTATTATTTGTAAATTTATTTGTTAACGTAATACAAGCGAACTGTTCAGTCAGACAGCTACTTGTTGTGAAACTAAATACTATTACAATTTCAAGCATTTTTAAGTAGGCTACGTTAGTCAAAATTCCAGCACTTTTCAAACGTGGAACACAATGCAACATTAAAATTCGTCAGGTAAATGTTCCTTCCCCTGATTTTGAGGGGTGTTTCTTTATACTACCACATATTGTTTCAGGAGGACACTGCAAAAAATGATTTGTAAAATGTGCTCGCGCTCTCACAGGGTTGTGCACAGCGTGCCGAGTCGAGTGCTTCGGTCAGACGCAAAAGTAGAACTGAGCCAAGAAGAAAGCTAAAATATATATTTTTACTAGGCAAAATAAAAATAGTAACGCACAGTTACGTGGATAAGTAACTTTAATCTGATTACTGGACTGGAAATAGTAGCGTGTTATATTACTCGTTACCGAAAAAAATGGTAAGATTAGCAACACCAGAACAGAACATTCTCCTGCATCACTATGTGACAAGATGTCACTGGAGACTCTAACAAGCGCTGTTTCTGTAGAATGGAATCTACGAAACCCTGACTGATACTTGTCAATGATGTTGTGTCTGACCATAAATTATATCAGCTGCTTAGATACAACCTTTTCTAGGATTGTGGATAGAAAGGGTATTTTTGAGATTGGTCCATAGCTATTAAAAATAGATGGGTCAAGCTTGGGTTTCTTTAAAAGTGGGTAAATGACAGCGTACTTACAATAGGCAGGTACTTGACCAGAAACCAATGAGGTATTAATTAATGACAGCACACAAGGGCTAATGTGTTGAAATACATTTTTGAACAAAGTGGTAGGTAGAATGTCCAGAGGGCAAGAAGAAGTATTCATTGAATCCACTAATTGTTCTAGTTCACTTAAAGAAATAGGAGAAAAACTTTCCATAACAGGCCGAGTTGGAGCAGGTACACTCCATGAGGAACCTGATGGGGTAATATTAGATCTTATATTAGATCTCTTCACTGTCCACTTTTAAAACCAGATTGAAGACGTATTTTTATTCAGTGGCATTCGAAAATACGTGAGCTTCTGCTCCTCGTGTTTTGTTTTAATATTTATTTATCTTAATTTCTTTAATTCTATCCAATATTTATTTATCTACTGTACCTATTGTACTTATCTGTTTGTTTTATAATTTTATAATTTTCTTTTCTATAATAGATATATATATCTTTTACTCATTTTTATATTGGTGTGATTGCCGTTTTTATGCATTGTTCAGCACTTTGTGTCAGCTATGGTTGTTTTAAAGTGCTCTATAAATAAAGTTGAAGTTGAATTACTGATCTTATCTACCAGGAATGAAAGAAAATTATTACAGTACTCATTTGAAGAGATTGGAACATAGGGTGGAGCAGGAGTAAGAATATTAGTAATTGTGTTAAATAACACTTTAGGGTTCCCTCTACTCTTTACGACCAGGTTTGAGAAGTAAACCACCCTTGCATCTTTGACTGCATTATTAAAAAAAAACTAAAAGATCCTTTAAATGAAACAAATGAACGTGTAAACGAGTTTTCTTCCAAAGGCGCTCAAATTTGCAACAGTCACGCTTTAAACAGCGGATACTGTCATTAATCCAGGGTGAAGGTTTAGCAGCAGGAGCTAATCTAGTTTTAATGGGACAAACCTCTTTTAAAATGGAATGACAGTGTTCATTAAAAAGTGTTAACTTATTAACATCATTACTGGGAGCCAAAGTTAAAATAAACCTATCAGAAAACTTTCATGCAGTACAGGAATTTAAAAGGCACGAAGTAACTACCTGGCGAACAGAGGATCCAGTGACATAATAAGACAAATTAAAAAGAATACAGTGATGATCAGAAATAAAAATGTCTTTGGAATAAATAAAATCCACATTTACACCCAGGGTATACACAAGGTCCAGAGTGTGTCCTTTAGCATGTGTGGGGCCAGATTAAATTAAAGAATCCATAACGCTATTGAAACCCCTGGCAAAGAGGGCCCACCTGTAAGCATATCACATCTTGTTGGGTGACCCACCTGTAAACCCATCCCATCAGGTTTGGTGAGCTACCTGCCCTCTTCACTTCTCCACCAAGCACTCACCTCACATTCCATGTTTCAGTTGTTCTCACACCATTTCCCTACTCCCTGGTACTGCTACATCCTTCCCTGGTACAACCACAGTTCATTTAATCTCTCTTGGTTTGGTTTTCCTTTTTCCTTTACTCCCTCTCTCCACCTCATCAGCATTTGACTCCCGCCAGAAGGGTCTCCATTCTAGTGTGCTACACTTTGCTCAGTAAGGATACAATAGGGAGAAATTCACCTAAGAATAAACTGCTACAACCATTGCCATTTCCCTTAGAGGTGAAGGTCCTACTATGTCAATGAAACTACTGTTCAAATGGGTAGCCTGCTTGTGGTGGGCATCATACCACCCATGGTTCGGCAACGGTAATTTTATAAATTGCACAGAATTCATATTTTGTACACCGGTCCATCACCCCAACCCATCAATAAAACTGAGTTCTGACTTTTTAACTTTGACATTTCCACATGACCACCTGTCTATGAATTATGTCACTACTACTATTTCTCTAGGAACAACCACTTGCTCACATACATCAACACCCCCTTTGCCCCTTCACACAAAGGGTACTTCACATGTTCCAGTACCCTCTTAACTGTGGGTCTTGTTCACTTCCTCAGGAGATGTTAGACCGTGCTTTTCCACCTAGTCTGAGCTGTATTTCCCGTTCCAGACTCCATTGCAACTTTATTGAGCCATCCTCATCATTTTCACAGCCCTCAGTCTTTGGGGCATCTGACAGGACGTAAGCAATCCCAGGGCAGATTAATTATGCAATCAATAGAAGCTAATTGTTCAAACCGCCATGTAAGATGGCCTTCAGACTATTCAAACCTATGAAGCCATCTCAGTGAGCTATGGTTAGTCCTGAGTATAAACCATCTTCCTAAAAGATAATGCCAGAACTGCTATAAAAATGTGACCACTGCCAATAGCTTTCTTGGTAGTAGCGTAGTTCCTGTACGCCTTTTCAAGGCACAAGTTGCATAGGATACCACTTGTTCTTTGCCATCCACTAGTTGCAGTAAGACTCCTCCAACGTCCACAACACTGGCATCCATATGAAATAGGAATGGCTTTTCTGAATCTGAAAAAGCGAATATAGTCATAGTCATTTATTTAGTTCATCAAAGGCCTCTTGAGACTGGGTGCTCTGTACCATCTTGGCCCCCTTTTCAGTAAGCTTATGAAGAGGCCTGGCAATAGTATGAAAATCATGAACAAATTTCCTATAATACAAGGCTAATCCCAAAAGCCTTTGCATCTCAGTTTATCTTGACTGTAGGCACTTTTGTGGATCTGTCCTAATGCCATTTTGCGAAATGATATCACCTTAAATTTGCACTGGTCAAATCCATATAAGGTAGAGATAGGTGTTAAGGAATCTGTACCTATATAGGTCAAATGCATATGGAACTGTGGTTCTGAACAAGCAGTAACAATGCCAGTAGGGATGGGTATGGCCTTAGATACCTTTGGAATTTTCAAGTTAGATAATTTGCACTTGGCATAAAAGCCAGACTGTTGACCAAAAACACAAAGCTTCTTTCATCCAGAGTTGTATAGTAACGAAGTAGAACTACTTCGCTACTGTACTTAAGTACTAAAATGCTGTATCTGTACTTTACTGGAGTATTATTTTTTTCTCCTACTTCCACTTTTACTTCACTACATATTTTCCATCAGTTTAATACTTTTACTCCGATATATTTTTTACGTGCTGTATAGTTACTCGTTACAATTATATACATGTTAGCTGGCGCTGTCATCGGGTCAAGCGATCAGGCTGTCTTATGAAAACTGCGCATGCTCCGGTCGCGTCTCGTTAACTCTGCTGCTGCCTTCACTGAACACTTGAGCTTCGTAATCTAGGTTCACTTGACACGCTGTTACTGCGGCAAGAATGACGCAATCGCGGTGGCTCCGCCCATGCACGTTAACCACGCGCGCAGTCGCGTCGCGAGGTTGTGCACCTCTCGATTTTTGTGCGTGTGAAGTTACAAGGTGGAATTCATGCACTTGTACGGCACTTTGAAGGTCCATTTTCAGTATTTTCCAGCACCTTCAGCTTCATTTACATATTTATACACATATATTCGAAATTATTCCAAATAATTCGCTTTTTATCTCATTAAAAGAGATAGTACCGTGTTTGGTAACAGCAGAAGAGCACAGTAAACACTAGTTAGGTTAGATATCTTAGCTAACTAACCTAATTATGTTCATGGCGTGCTGCAGAATTCACTTAACATTAGCTGGCAATAAAGGCGACGTGCTGACTAATCATGTGCCCATTTTATAGTGTAGTGTTTTTATAGGGTAAGGGCATTTATTGGGGGTAAACGCAGGGCAGTAAGCTCACCCTTAGAATCCGACGGACGGATTTTACGTCCAAAATAAACCTCGTTTTCTCAGCTAAATTATGGCGAATTTGTACTTTTGCGTCAAACCTACAACGTAGCGGGACATAGGTTATCTGTTTTTTGTGTACGAAGTGTTAACCCCAGTTTTTTAAGTACATACAGAACACTTGTATTTGTGATCTTTGACATCTTTGATTTGTAAGTGATATATAAAAACAATTGATAATCAAACTTTGATGACTTTCTTTAATTAATTCAAAACACAATACTTGTACTTTTTACTTTCAGTACTTGAGTAATAAATTTTAGACTAAACTACTTGCAATACTCAAGTACAAAAAATGCTGAATACTTCTGTACTTCTACTTAAGTAAAGTTTTTAAAGAACACTTCAACTTCTACTCAAGTAAATGTTTTGATAGAGTACTTGTACTTTTACTC
Organism: Brachyhypopomus gauderio; assembly: GCF_052324685.1. Lineage (NCBI taxonomy): Eukaryota > Metazoa > Chordata > Actinopteri > Gymnotiformes > Hypopomidae > Brachyhypopomus > Brachyhypopomus gauderio. Next base: position 34,908,168 of record NC_135212.1, read on the forward strand.
AAGTATGGGTCTCGAATACTTTATACAACACTGCTTTCATCCTGCTGTCTTTGTAGAAAGCTGTATTTCTATGTATAGTCTGTGTATGACAGAACTTAAATGCACAATTATATAGATGACTCTTTTTATTTTAATCCTACTCATCTTTCAGTCCATTTTCCCTTTAAAACACATTTATGTTGAAAATTTGGCAAGATAACAAGTTTATTTAAAATTATTTAATTACTGACCCATTTGAACAAGTTCAGATGTGTTTAATAATTAAAGTAGACTTTAAATAAATGGACTTTAATCATACTAGCATTTGACCATCAGCGAAAGGCAGCAACCAGGTCCAGAATTTTTATAGTGAACATGTTCACATGAACTTTACACATATTAAAATATTAAACACTAGGTAACAACAAAAACACACATTTAAATTTCATAAAAAGATGCACATCACTATGTTAATAGACATACTGCATGAGTATATAATATTAAGACATCAAATATTTTCAGTTTTAGAAAGATATATACTTATGTAAGTACAATTTATTTTTCACTAATGTTCTTTTTGTGAAAGAACATGTGAAATGTTTTTCTCACATATAAACATAAAAGGTAATTCAATCTAAAGGTTTATTTGAGGAGCTAATAAATAAACCTAATGATGACCTGCAATGTTTTTATAATGTGCTGAACCTTTCATTTTACATTATTTTACATTCTAAAGAGCTTTAGAGGGAACTTTACCCATAAGGTGTTTCTTGGTATTCTTCTCTGGTCTAAATACAATTATAAAACACTTGGGAGCAAAAATACAAATAATCAAACCAAAGCTTGAGGCCAGAATAGCAAATATCTCCACGGCTACAGTGAATTTTCCAGGAGAGCTGACATAAGCTGGAATAAAAGTGATCCAAACTGCACAGAATATGAGCATGCTGAATGTGATGAATTTGGCTTCATTAAAGTTATCAGGCAGCTTCCGTGCTAGAAAAGCCAGTGCAAAGCATAAAAGTGCCAGTAGTCCTATATAACCCAAAACAGCCCAGAATCCTATAGCAGAACCTAAACCACATTCCAAGATGATCCTTTCCTTGTAGTGCTTTAGATTTTTGAAGGGAAAAGGAGGGGATAATTTTAACCAAAGTAGACAGATAATGACCTGTATGAGAGTGAAGGCAAGAACACTGAGTCTCTGTTGTGGAGGCCCAAACCATTTCATGACATTACTGCCTGGAAGCGTAGCCCTGAAGGCCATTAACACCACTATTGTTTTCCCCAGAACACAGGAGATGCAGAGGACGAAGGTGATCCCAAACACTGTGTGGCGCAGCATACATGACCACTCAGAGGGCCGACCAATGAAAGTAAGTGAACACAGGAAACACAGAGTCAGAGAGAAGAGCAACAGGAAACTCAGCTCTGAGTTGTTGGCTCTGACGATGGGAGACGTCCTGTGTCTGTAGAAGATGGAAGCTACACATATAGCCACAAAGGTTCCAGCCACAGAGAACACTGTGAGGGTAATGCCCAATGTGTCATCCCAGGACAGGAACTCAACAGGTTTGGGGAGGCAGCTGTCTTGTTTGGTGTTGGGCCAGAACTCGGGAGGGCAGTGAAAACAGTCTAGAGAATCTAAAAGAGTAAAAGGGAGGTAAGAAACGTAGTATAACAGAACTAACACCCATGATTAAGTCTGACACCGTAGAGAGCATTTCTGAAGCAGGGGGTGTCATAAAACTACATCATGGCTCCCTCCTGCAAATTGCTTTAGGTTTCATTATCCACTTGAGGAAGTCTTAAAATAATTTCTTCTTGACCAATGTTACGTTCAATTTGCTCATTCCAAAAATACCTCTTTATAGTTCATTTGTTGCAATGCCTATCATAAAAAAACTAAACATATATAAAATTTAACTGAAAGTCATTTGAGCTATTAACTGTGTTAAAGTTCTTGTTTCGGGTAATTTGTTGACATCAGTAACAAATTAGTGTGGACTCACGGACGTAATTTTGGGGGGGGACGGGGGGAACATGTCCCCCCCACTTTTTCAAAAGCCGGCTTTGGTCCCCCCCAGTTTTTACGGTTAAAACCAAATATTTAAATAGCGACGAATCTATGTCCCCTCCACTTTTGACATCAAAATTACGTCCATGTGTGGACTGCTGATCGAAAATATTAAAACAAAATTGGGCTGTGTTCTATCATGCAATAACCATCAATAAATATCTTAATTTTATAGAATGCCAAAGGAGAAAAATACACTGTACAGTGATAGGCAACCTGTCATATTACTAATCTCTCCCTCTGCACATGGTATGCAGTCATAGCAGCAGACAGGCCTTCCCTTCTGTACAGCCTTCCTGAAGCCTGGAGGACAGCTCTCACTGCACACAGATTCCATCACCTGTGACATAGATTGAATTAACCATTCCATTGGAAAACCACTGCTATGGGCCACTATAAAAGATAATATATCCTGCTTAAAGCCCTTTATCCTGATAGCACCTAAGAAAGAAATGAGAGAAATCCTTCCTGGCATGTATCAACCATGAATATCTGAAGTCACTATTTATCAAACTGGAAAAAGGAAAACACTAAAGCATGAGGTGTTCAGTGATCTGTGAATCGGTTATCAGAAGCAAAGCACTTTGTAAGTCGCTCTGGATAAGAGCGTCTGCTAAATGCCGTAAATGTAAATGTAAATGTAATGTGTTGTTCTCCTGACTGTGTTTAATGCAGAAGCGCCCCCTAGTGGGCCCGCCGGCGGGCCCAGCTCCTTTACGGCGATATAAAACATATTAAACATTAATGAATCTCCGAACAAATCGGAAATTTCAAATTTCAAAATCAAAATTTCCTATCCCATCTACATGCCTACCGAGTTTCAGCCGTCTACGTGCAGCCGATCGCGAGATATCCGGCTTTGAAGTTGACCACAAAAGTGCACCCCGCGAGGGGGTCTCCCGACATATCCGTTTACAAAACATATTTATGTTGTGAAATGTCTTAATGTTTTGTCACCTAAAAATCGTTTACTAATAAGGCTTTAATTTAAGACCTTAACAGCGTAGATCCGTTGTGGTTAAGTACCTTAAAAAGCTTGCTCACCTCACTGCAAAATTTTCCAAAATCCGCTTCCTGAATGAGACACTCCGACAAATCTGCCCCCTAAGCGTCACAGAAGCATTCTTAACGCTGATTTGACCCCTCATTACAAAGCTGCAGCGGTTCTGCTTTGATTTGAGTGGTTTTTATTGGTCTAAAGTGGGGTAGTGACTTTGAATGACAGGTTTTACAACCTCTCCCACGGCGAGGTGCGAAGGGGAGGGGGGGAGGGTGAACCAATAAGCCCACAGAGACAAGCTGGCGCCTCAGAAGTGATTGAAAGCTGTTCTAACCAATAGTGTACATCCTTCCGAAGCTAACCAGCCCTCATATGACATGATTGGTCAAGTATATTTTTAAATTGAGCCCTCGGAAACTGGCGCTTCATTTCCAATTTCGGCCGCTAGCATAGCAACATAAGCTAACCCTTTGCTAACCTAAGCTAAGCTCCCCAGAACACACTGTTCGGCGAAACTGAAGCAGCCATGGATTATTTTGTTCGTTTTTATGCGGATTGTGGATACTTTTGAACATAAACGGATTACTTTGTGTGGAATATATGAGCAATTTTCGGAATTTTCGCCAACCCGGAAGTGAGACGGTACACCGGCTACGACGCGATTCTACGTACTGTGAGTAACAATGGATAATTTTTCATAAGCGATATTGTACAAAATATATATTCTAATACTAAACATTAACTAAGCGTTAGATTATAAACAGTTTTAGAGCGTTTGAGTGCTGCAGCACTCTGTATCGTGTCGGATGCTACCGGAGTTGGCTACGGTAACCTAGCTTATGCTGTCGGACTATATTGGACATAAATATGATATCATAACGTTCATATTTGGACATGAAATTTAGTCATTGGAATTTTCTGGTCTTGCTGTAATATGTGCAGCATTGTTGTTTGTCGTAGCTCCTCGGTTTCGTGTAAGGAATTTGTTGGCATGTTAGCTTAGTTGGCTAATGGTGTGTGTCGGGTGTGGCATATTTAGACATGGGTGTGGTGCACTTGACATACCTTGGATAAAGCTGAATAACTTTTCAATGCTTGCATGGATTTGCTCCATTTTTTCTGTGTTGTTAGAAAAGACCCTAGCGAAATTTATTGTAATTTCTGATACCACATTTGAATAACTATGTGAATATACATTCCAGTCATGTTCAAGTTCAAGTCAGCATTTGTGACATTCCTGGCATATTAGCATCTGCAATAGAGGCTCTAAAATAAACCAAATTATGTGAATATGATATTGAAGTGTATTAATATGTTCCCCCAACTGCCTACTTCAGTTTGAGCCATGAATGATAATTTTCCTATATGTACAACTTGAGATATCTAGTTTTAATGTGAACTATGTCAAAAATGTTAAAAATGGCCACCAGGCGTGCGAATCTGCAGTATAAGGTTAAGAAACTTTGCATAGTGAAAAATTTAAAGGCCATGTTGTACAGTACCTCAGTCTGCCCTCCCACCCAGGGTGTGATATACAGTACCTCAGTTTGTCCTCCCATCCAGCTGATAGCACTGCTCATTATGAACTCCTGTCCTCTCGGTTTGGAGGAGTCATAGTACCCCACTGGAACAAAGTCTAAAGCACCACCTTTCTTAAATTGCCAGTTTATTAGCTCATAGAGAGCTCCAGGATCTCCGTTAGAATCAAAGTTGACTTGGTAGCCATTCTTTGTAGTGAAGTTCACTCTCTTGAGCTGGTCGAGTATCTGTTTGATAAACACAACATCATAAAAAGTCATGACAATATGGTAATTCCTCTCTAAAACAATACAATTCACCAACTGTTTATAGAGCTAATTTACACACACACACACACACACACACACACACACACACACACACACACACACACACACACACATATATATATATATATATATATATATATATATATATATATATATATATATATAATAATTTTTATTATTATTTTTAAAGGCATTAAAGGTTTTTTTAATACCTGCCACTGTGCGAACTTAATGGTTTTGTCGCATGTCGTCTCATTACAAATGACCCCATGAATTGCATGCGCTACGGCGTATGTAGCTTTATACACCATATTACTGATGCGCAACTGTGATGTGTCTGTGTATGGGTTCTGTAGCGCGCGGATATCCTCACTGCCGTCACATTTCCGCACGCCTGTCCGCCCTTTTAGGCTACAGCCAAACGAGCTCTCCCAAAATTCCGTTAATAGGGGCGATTTCACAGCTTGCGATGGAGAGATGTCTAAAAGAAACTCTTTAAGCCCTGGGATGATTGATCGAGGGACACTAAAACCTATGGCCCCAGCGCATATGTTAAACCGCAGAAACTCTGGATGCGTGATCCACGCTTCGCTGGCAATCCACTGAAGCGGAGGCAATTGTTTTCGTGTCAGTTCCTCCAAAAGAAACCTCATTTCGCCTATGTTAAGAAACGCTACTATTACCCGGGCAGTGGATCTGCGTATGACGTCTGCCACTCTCTCCAGTTTACTGCGCGGTTGTGTCCTGTAATAAACCTCGGAGTACTCCACACAGATCCCCTCCTCCTGCGCAGCCTTTAGAAAAGCTGCCATTCCGTAATTTCCATAGTCCGTGTCGCTGCGCACTGTCCCAATCCATGTCCAGCCGAAATACTTCACGAGTCTCGCCAGTGCAGCCGCTTGGTGTTCGTCACTTGGAACCGTCCTGAAGAAGGCGGGAAACTCACGCTTATCGCTCAGACACGCACAGGTTGCGTAGTGACTCACCTGTCATTTAGCCAGTGGAGGAAAGGAAAAAGTTATTTAAGTACTACGATTCACTTTTTTGCTAGATTTGTACTTGTTACATTTAGTTTATATATTTAAGTTATTATATTACACATTTGCAATAGCTTACCTTTTACGTGTTCTGGATGGATCATTAATCAAGCTATGTATTTATCATTAAACGAAACCAACATTTTTGAGAATATATACCTGTGGAATTCCAAAAAGTCCGAGCGTTCTGGCCATGCTAATTGACGGCGTGGAAGCGGAATCTCCCACGATAGCAGGTACAGCGGCAACAGTGGATTTTGAGCAGGAATTAGTGTAACTGAAAAGGCGTTCCACGCCGTTGACAAACTGAAATGCAACTTTGATTGCCATCTGCACGGCAGAGCACGAGTCGTATATCTGGTAGCCTAATGTGATGCCCGGCAGTAGGTCGGTTCTGTTGTTGATCTCGCGGACGGTGAACTCCATGGCACGTGCAAATCGCAGCTCCCTGTAGTCCATGCTAGTGGGAGAGGAATACAAGTGGAAATGATTCAATTTCTGACAAAGTCTTAGTAACTGGTGTGCTTTTAAACATTCGTTTTACAAGAAATATCATACAACTACAGAAAAGTTGTAAAATTATTTGACACAAGTTCTCATTTTTGTGTAATTCTAATTCTAACATAATGTTCTGTTGTCTGTACTGCCCACTCCACTCACACAGACCTCCCAGAGCACTGTAGCTGTGGCGGCAGCCTGGTGTAGGTGTTCTCTCCTGAATTTGTGTCATAATGAATAGTAAAAATTCCTCCAATTATAAAATCTCCATTCGTAGAAAGCCCAGGCATCTGAGACTCAGCCCACAGTCTGCAGCTGACTGGGTTTGCTTTACATCTTGCAGGGCTGAACACAGTCATCCACAGCACTGATACAAATGGCACCAGACTTGAAATGATCTTCATGGTGGGCTTGGTGCCTCCCAGCACTCTGAAGGTCTGGATGTTTGATCTAAAGTGGTTTATATAGCAGCCTTGTAGTGAAGGCCTGTCAGTAAATGTGGGTGTGACCTGGGTGCATGAGGTGTGGTTATGTGTTCAGTCTTGCTCATAATTATACCCTTACTGTAAGTTTTGTGTTAAAAAGTGTTATTCATGTATTTTGTTTCCTTATCTAAAACACATTAATTAATGATCAAGATAATTCCTAATTTCTAATCATTTCTAATTAATACAACACTCATATGTACACAAACACAGAAACAACACTCACATATGCACGATCAACACAGAAACACCACACACATATGCACAATAAATACTGAAAAGACACTCACACTCACATATGCTAATTTTAATTTATATCACTTATAAAACTACTGATGGTATCACTGTGGAAATAAGATATTATATTGTATTTAATACTATGGTTATATTAAGGAATATGTTACACTTATTCTATGACTAATTGTATTGATTTGACCAAAAATTTTATTAAATGTGAATATCATGTTGTGCTTAAGCACAACATTCCACACGTTTCTAAATGTGCTGTTTGAACCTGCAGTTTTAACATAGTACCTTAACCAGAGATGTACCCAAAATGTTTTGCATAAGGTACATTGCCAGATGTAAGAAACAAACTCAGCAATAGCAAATAACCCGAAGACCACACTGCGGGTTATGCACAGATGAAATTGTGTAGGGGGAAAAAGGAATTAAGGTGTAAACATGACATTTGTCCTGCTGCTCTTGGTTTTATTAGTGATGTAACTGCAGACAAGCAGGACACTTTCTACAGTAAGATAAATTCCAGTTACTCCATAGCCAAATGCCTCAAAATATAATGGACGAGGCTTCATCATGCACCAGCATAATTGCCTGAAACAGCTGTAACGGAGTGTCTTGGGGTTCTATATTAAGATTATATAATAACAATATTCACTATCCTGGCCTCCACTTTGGACCACTGTTCTATATGTGCATGTAGCATAAAGACATTCTGTAAGTGCATAAATACATAAAATACAAAACCTTAAGAAGCTAAAGATAAAATAATAAAATATATAACAAACATCTGAGTTTGATTAGGAGATATTTCTGCTCATATGTGGCGTTTAAGCTAAACGCTGCGGTGTTCTGGGACTTTTCCATTCAGTGATTTACATCCTAGTTTGCTTTAAAGGAATCTCGTTAACAGGAAGGCAATGTAGAGAATGTAAAACTAGAGTAATTGGCTTTTATTATACTGTATAATTGCCAATTATTTTCAGATGATATATCAATAAGCACTAACATTTATTTTGTAAACAACAATAAAAGACTCTGAAACCAAAAGGTCAATATTTTGATCATGTATTTAAGTCATAAGGTGATCATACAAATGTACATATAATATGAATAATTAGATATCAGATTATTCTTTAAAAACTGTTCATGTAGATGCCAATACATTTCTAAGGACATATGTGAATATACTGTGAAAATATTCAAACAGGAAAGTATTTCACTTTTGGTGAAATAAGGTAGTAAATAGGAGTGTGTTCTGTATGATGCTAAACATTAAGGGGAATGTTGCTATTTATGGTTTAAAGAGCTTTAGATGGAACTTTACCCATGAGGTGTTTTTTGGTATTCTGATCTGCTCTAAACACAATTATAAAAAACTTGGGAGCAAAAATACAAATAAACAAACCAAAGCTTGAGGCCAGAATAGCAAATATCTCCACAGCTACAGTGAATTTTCCAGGAGAGCTGACATAAGCTGGAATAAAGGTGATCCAAACTGCACAGAATATGAGCATGCTGAATGTGATGAATTTGGCTTCATTAAAGTTATCAGGCAGCTTCCGTGCTAGAAAAGCCAAAATAAAACACAAAAGAGCCAGTAGTCCAATATAACCCAGAACAGCCCAGAAACATACAGCAGAACCTAAACCACATTCTAGAATTATTCTTTCCTTATAGTGCTTTAGATTTTTGAAGGGGAAAGGAGGTGATATTGCTAACCAAAACACACAAATAATGACCTGTATTAGAGTGAAGGCAAGAACACAGAGTCTCTGCTGTGGAGGCCCAAACCATTTCATGAAATTACTGCTTGGAAGTGTAGCCCTGAAGGCCATTAACACCACTATGGTTTTCCCCAGAACACAGGAGATGCAGAGGACGAAGGTGATCCCAAATGCTGTGTGGCGCAGCATACAGGACCACTCAGAGGGCCGACCAATAAAAGTAAGTGAACACAGGAAACACAGAGTCAGAGAGAAGAGCAGCAGGAAACTCAGCTCTGAGTTGTTGGCTCTGACGATGGGAGACGTCCTGTGTTTGTAGAAGACAGCAGTAACACACACTGCCATGAAGGCCCCAGTGATGGAGAACACTGTCAGAATGATGGCTAGAGTGTCATCCCATGACAGGTACTCAACAGGTTTGGGGAGGCAGATATTTTGTTTGGTGTTTGGCCAGAATTCAGGAGGGCACCGCAGACAATCCAAAGAGTCTGAAAGAGTAGAAAACCAAAATCAGAACCTTCTAACAGACTGAACTCTGTAATAAGGATACATTACACAGTACCAGATGGCTATCAGGAAACTTTGAGATTCACCAGTAAATACAATGTATCCTATAACAGACAAATCTATAATATGGCTGTTTGTTGCTATAGCATTAGCTCCTATTTGCCCCAGTTAAATTTTCTATGTGGAAAACAAAACAATTTTATAATTCACTCTAAAATGAGAAAGGCAAAGTCAAAAGGTAGGGATATCCATGTATGGAAACCTATAAAAGAACTTACATCATACAGCATATTATGGAAGCATAGACAAACTACTAAACCTATGCCTTTGCCTCCAGTAAAGGTACTGTAATTGTCTATGAAAGCACTTTTGAGTGCAATCAAGAAGGGGGTTTTTTTATATCAGTTAGAAATATTTTCTTTACCACTGTTGACCTTGATCTACCCATTAGTGTGCTGAGTTTGAATTTCTAAAAAGCAGCTAAAACTCTTTCTTAAAAAACATTTTTTAAAAGTACTTTACAGCTAAAAATAAAAATACATTATAATACATATAATGTTTTCAACATTTTTGTCTTTCCTTGGTAACAGATATATTATAATGTGCAGTGATAATTTTTTATAATAAATGCAGAATGGGTGTCTGTGAAATAATATATTCTGCTATATGCCAGTGAGCACTAATACATCTTTTTGTGTAAACTGAGAAGGTAAACAGCAAGGGTAGTAAAACATTTCAGAACTATGTGATATACAACCTGTGTTGTTACTGATTTCTCCCTCTGCACATGGTATACAGTCATAGCAGCAGATAGGCCTTCCCTTCTGTATAGCCTTCCTGGTGCCTGGAGGACATCTCTCACTGCATACAGACACTGGAACCTAAGACATTAGAGAATGACACGAATGCAAATATTTTAATATGCATCAACCACCAGTCTTTAAAAATCTTATTCAGCAGTTTGGTGTTTTCTCCTCCTGTAACATTTTAGTAATGATGTAATACAGTACCTCTGTCTGTCCTCCCATCCAGCTAATCACGTTGCTCATTCTGAACTCCTGTCCTCTATTTTCAGATGCATCATAGTAGCCCACCGTCACAAAGTCTAAAGCACCACATTTCTGCCAGTTTATGAGCTCATAGACAGCCAAAGGATCTCCGTTGGAATCAAAGTTGACCTGGTAACCATTCTTTGTAGTGAAGTTCACTCTCTTGAGCTGGTTGAGTATCTGGAATGGTGCACAGAAAGTCATGGTACTTCAAATTTCTCTCCACACACAAAACATTTATAGAACTAGGGTTATAAAATTAATCTCTAATATATGTTAAATCAAACATGTATGAATTTAAAAAATATTAATATAATAAACTTTGATCTTTAGGGCACTTGTGTGTATGTGTGTGTGTATACAGTATACATACATACACATATATTCACATAATTTTTACATCACCAAAAATAGCAGAATAATGTTTACAATTAATAATCAGAGAGGATTCTTAATTTTAATTGAGCTGTGTTATTAACAAAACAGTTTGATACCTCCCAAGGTGCATACTTGACGGTCTTGTCGCATTGTGTGTCATTACAAATAACACTCTGTATTGCATGCGCTATGGCATATATAGCTTTATACACCATGTTAGTAATGCGCAGCTGAGATGTGTCTGTGTATGGGTTCTGTAACGCTCGGATGTCCTCACTGCCGTCACATTCCCGCATGCCTGTTCGCCCTTTTAGGCTACAGCTGAACGAGCTCTCCCAGAATTCCGTTAACAGAGGCGATTTTGATACTTGTTCTGGAGAGAGGTCTAGAAGAAATTCACGAAGTCCTGGGATAACTGATCTGGGGATCCCAAAACCTATTGCGCCAGCACATATGTTAAACCGCAGAAACTCTGGATGTGTGATCCATGACTCGCTGCCAATCCACTGAAGATGACGCAGTGGTCTTCGTGCCAATTCCTCCAAGAGAAATCTCATATCACCTATGTTAAGAAACGCTACTATTACCCGGGCCGTTGATTTACGAATGACATCAGCCACTTTCTCCAATTTATTGCGTGGTTGTGTCCTGTAATAGGCCTCAGAGTACTCCACACAGATCCCCTCCTTCTGCGCAGCATTTAGAAACGCTGCCATTCCATAGTTTCCATAGTCTGTGTCGCTGCGTACTGCCCCAATCCATGTCCATCCAAAATGCTTAACCATTTTCGCCAGTGCGGCTGCTTGGTGCTGATCACTAGGCACTGTCCTGAAGAAGTTAGGAAACTGACGTTTATCACTCAGGCACGCGCAGGTTGCGTAGTGACTCACCTGTCATTTAGTGGAACAAAGAAAAAACAGTGACAAGCAGTGCTTCCGTTCTTTTTAAGGTACATGTTTTGGTAGGACATTCAATTATTTATGTAATGAATTTACTTAGTGTTAATAAAGAGCTTGCGGTAAACTACCCGTTGAATAGAATATGTAAGCTGCTTTTTTCTCAGAAACAGCAGCAATTTTAGTCATCGTTCTGTAGCCTCCAGTATTCACCTGTGGAATTCCAAACAGACCAAGCATCCTGGCCATGCCAATTGATGGTGTGGAATTAGAATCTCCTACTATAGCAGTGGCAGCTGCTGATTTTGAACAGGAGTTTGTATAATTAAAAATGGGTTCCAAGCCATTTGCGAACTGAAATGAAGCTTTGATAGCCATTTGCACATCAGAGCATGAGTCGTATATCTGGTATCCTAAAGCGATGCCTGGTAGGAGATCAGTTCTGTTGTTGATCTCGCGGATGGTGAATTCCATAGCACGAGCGAAGCGCAGCTGCCTGAAGTCCATGCTGTTTGAAGACGGAAAAAGGACAAAAAAAACTTAAGACAAAATCAGACCTTCTTTAAGTTAACATATCAGGTTTCACTAGCTATGACAGTGAAGTTTTAAAGGGGGTAAACATCAATTGATTATAATTTATCTGTAATTGTAATAACATGCTCTGCACTCCTGTTAACTGTCCACTCCTTCCAGACAGACCTCCCAGAGCACTGTGGCTGTAGAGGCAGCTTGGTGTAGGTATTCTGTCCTGAGTTTGTGTAGTAATGAATAGTGAAAATCCCTCCAATTATAAAATCTCCATTCATAGATAGCCCAGGCATTTGAGGCTCAGCCCACAGTCTGCAGCTGACTGGGTTTGCTTTATATCCTGCAGGGCTGAACACAGTCATCCACAGCACTGATACAAATGGCACCAGACTTGAAGTGATCTGCATGGTAGGCTTTGTGCCTCCCAGCACTCTGAAGGTCTGGATGTCTGATCTACAGTGGTTTATATAGGCAGCCTTGTAGTGAAGGCCTGTCAGTAAATGTGGGTGTGAATTGAGCACAGGAGGAGTGGTTATGTGTTCAATGTTAATCATAATTATATACACAAGTTTTAATCTTGCTTTAAAAGTGGAATTTGATTCTTTTGTTTGCTCACTTGTAGTAATGCAGACAATCAAGATCCATCCATGAACCAGCGATGCTCTGAAATGACCTCACTCCCTACTTCTCATCTGTTGACATTGCCTTTTAGGGCTACCAGACTGACCAGACCGAGTTCTCAGAATTTTTTGCAGCATGAATCTTTACATGGTCTTCATACTTTCATTAAAAGATAGAAAGGGTGACTGGCTTAATTCGGATGGCAAGGCAGACCAGACACAACACCACACTACAGCATGCCAGTAAAAGGTGTATATGTGAACACAATAACATTCAAATTATATTCAAATCCTGGCAAATTGCAAAATGATTAATAAAGGACCCATAACATCTGCATAGATATCACAGATTAACCTTATAACCTGTTTATGTTCACCAATGCTGAGTCATATATAACCCAGTCCAAAGAAGAACAACCCACTATGTTATATTTGGTAGACATTCAATGCAATATTTATTGCATTTGTTAGATTGTTGTAATTGTTAGAATATTTCTCTTTTCCCATTTTTTTTTTTACATAAAATGCATTGTGCAGCCTACACCGTAATGCCTAGAAACACAAATTTTGACAAAAAGGTGCAGTGTGCTTCAAGGACCAGTCTCAAGTACAGGGACCAACACTGGCCTTTGGATGGCGCTATCGGACACCATTTTACCTTTTGGTAAAATCTCCCACACCGTAAGTCATAGATACAAAATTCCAATTCTTATGCATTCCTTGGCTAAATGCAATAGGACTGCTAATATACAACCATTAAGCTCCGCCCACTTAGATTTTTTGCTAATTTCCATCCATCCATCCATCCATCCATTTTCATCGCTTTTCTGGGCATGGGTCGTGGGGCAGTAGCCTAAGCAAAGAGGCCGAGGTTTCCCTCTCCCCAGCCACCACTTCTAACTCTTCTGGGGGGATACCGAGGCATTCCCTGGACAGCCGAGAGATATAATCTCTCCAGCATGTCCTGGGTCATCCCCGGGGTCTCCTCCCAGTTGGACATGCCCGAAGCGCCTGCCTAGGGAGGCACCCAGGAGGCATCTGGACCAGATTCCCGAACCACCTCAACTGGCTCCTCTCTACGTGGAGGAGCAGCGACTCTACTCTGAGCCCCTCCCAGATTACCTTATCTACCTTATCTCTAAGGGAGAGCCTGGACACCCTGCGGAGAAAACTAATTTCAGCTGCTTGTATTCGCGATCTCATTCTTTTGGTCACTACCTAGAGCTCGTGACCAAAGGTAAGAGTCAGAACGCAGATTGACCAGTAAATTTTTGCCTTTTGGCGCAGCTCTCTGTTTACCACAACGGTCCGGTACAGCGTACGCACTACTGCAGCTGCAGCACCGACCCACCTGTCAGTCTCTTGTTCCATCCTTCCCTCACACCTGAACAAGAACCCGAGATACTTGAACTCCTCCACTTGAGGGGCCTTGGCGTACCAATCCTCGGTTGCTGAAGCTAATTTGCATAATATGCAAAACCTACTTTTGCGAACTAGGCCTAGGTTTTTCTCATTTCTGATCACCACAATCTTGGTGCCAAACTATTCACAAGAATCTCTATCAAAAATTATCAAAAAATTGCAACATTAGCATATAGTCTAGCTGTCACATGTCAATCAATAGCTCTGAGGCGTGGCCTAATTTACAACAGCTATATCTCATCAATACTTTAATTAATCTTTATGAAACTTGATAGGCTTATAGACCACATAGATGAGGTCAAAGGTCAAGGTGGCCAAGGTTGCCCAATCATCAACCATTGGCCGCATCAAGCCAAAACTTTACAACTACCATATGGGGCCATGTGGTATCAGGACACTTAGTGGTCACGTCATCACTCAAAAAACATGGCTGCCATCAGCCAATTAAATTTTTGCCCATTTGACAGGCTTACCATTTGCCAATCGGCATGAAACCTGAACACTATACATATGCCCTGACTTTGTGTCACTGTGTACAGTTTCAAATCATTTGGCCACTAGGTAGCACTATTTGTGAAAATCGTACATAACTCCTCCAAATGTTCACTTAGGAACATGCAACTTGATTCTTTTGATTCCTTGCAGAACACGTGACAGCTTTCCCATTAAAAGTCCTAATAAATGCATACTTTTGTCACATGTATCAATTGAATAAAAACGGCTCTTTTCGAACTAGTCCTAGGACTTTCATCCAATGATGGAATAATTTGTGTAGGCATAATCTAGAGGCTCTGTAGGTAAATAATTATCAAAGAAATGTTGGATTTTTACATTTTTATTCTGGGCCATTTTTTCATTATATCATTGTGGCCATGTCATATATCAGCTATATTACTATAACTCATGAACCATGTAAGTGATTAACTTCTAATTTGAAAGACTTTTATAGACTGAGGTTCTTGTGAGGTATGCCAAGTTTGATTCAAATTGGCCTGTCAGGGACGCTACAGTACCCACAAGTTATGGTTGTAGTTGTATGACAAGTTGTATGATTCAGATCCATGAACTAAATAAGTTAGTAATTACATTTCATAACAAAAGGTACACTGCCTGACCAGAAATGAACCTTTTAATTCACAATAATGTCTTATTTCATCACTGTAATATGAAATTACAAAACCCTGATCACAAAGCAAATACGTTTGAGATTAACTGGATCATTAATTAGAAGCCAGGCCTTTTGTCGAATATCATTGCTCACAAATGCTCTTATAGCCAAATGGTTAAAAAAGTATAATCCCAAAATGTAAGTGGAAGGCATTACCAGGACAGCATAGGATGTTATAGAGATGTGATTTTGAACTGAGCAGTTGAAACATGCTGACATTGGTGAAATTGTTGCATAATGGTTAGGCATCCAGGTACATTTTTCCACACAGAAAATAAACATTTCAGTCCTAACCACACCACCAGTCTTAGGAGAGGAAATTTAAAGTTAAAATTATTATCTGACCTTGTGACGGTGGTGGAGCGGCGAAGGACGAGACACGGAATCCTTGCTTTATAGCAGACGTCACTTTTAATGAGAGACAGATATTGCACAAAAGCACACGAGAAACAAAAATATGCACACACAACGTGCAGACTCAGACAACGACGAGCACAGGACACTGCACGAGCACACATTAAATAGACAAACCACATATGTCCCGCGTGATTACCAGACGAGCCACAGGTGAGACGGATTATCACAAGACACAACCACACCCACGGAGATCCACAGATGCAGACTAGGAGACGTAGACGACGTAGATACACGCCCAAAAGGGAGGGGCCGGGGTCCTCACCGTGACAGACCTATTTTTTAACCATCATAAAAATCAAGTGAAATCACTAGAAATAGTATGGAGCACATCTAATGGATTTGTATTATTACATGTAAACACAGTACATACCCATTCAACTCTCAAGTACAACAAAAACTGCCCATATTTATTGATGAGTTTAGTGTGTTTAGTGTATAAGACTAGTGTATTTAACTCCAAATATGACTGGTCACATTTTGCTTAAGATGCCTCCATGTTACCTTTGCTACATAAGGTTTTAGGGGCCTTGAGGTGGAACTTTACCCAATAGGTGCTTCTTAGTATTCTGCTTTGGTCTAAACACAATTATAAAACACTTGGGAGCAAAAATACAAATAATCAAACCAAAGCTTGAGGCCAGAATAGCAAATATCTCCACAGCTACAGTGAATTTTCCAGGAGAGCTGACATAAGCTGGAATAAAGGTGATCCAAACTGCACAGAATATGAGCATGCTGAATGTGATGAATTTGGCTTCATTAAAGTTATCAGGCAGCTTCCGTGCTAGAAAAGCCAATGCAAAGCATAAAAGTGCCAGTAGTCCTATATAACCTAGAACAACCCAGAATACTATAGCAGAACCTAAACCACATTCCAAGATTATCTTTTCTTTGTAGTGCTTTATATTTCTGAAGGGGGAAGGAGGAGATATTGTTAACCAAATCACACAAATAATGACCTGTATAAGAGTGAAGGCAAGAACACTGAGTCTCTGCTGTGGAGGCCCAAACCATTTCATGACATTACTGCCTGGAAGTGTAGCCCTGAAGGCCATTAATACCACTATTGTTTTCCCCAGAACACAGGAGATGCAGAGGACGAAGGTGATCCCAAACGCTGTATGGCGCAGCATACACGACCACTCAGAGGGCCGACCAATGAAAGTAAGTGAACAAAGGAAACACAGAGTCAGAGAGAAGAGCAGCAGGAAGCTCAGCTCTGAGTTGTTGGCTCTGACGATGGGAGACGTCCTGTGTTTGTAGAAGACAGCAATAACATATACAGCTATGAATGCTCCAGCAATGGACGATGCTATCAGGATAATACTTAAAGTGTCATCCCAAGACAGGAACTCAACAGGTTTGGGGAGGCAGCTGTCTTGTTTGGTGTTTGGCCAGAAATCAGGAGGGCAGTGCACACAGTCCAGTGAATCTAAGAGAACAAAAAGCAAAGCATAAATACACTTTTATCTCTGATTACTCTAAAATCTTGGTTCTTTTTTTCTAAATAACATGTTGACATCACTAATACTCTGAAAGTGGATGCTATGTGCATTAGTGTGACGTGCTGCATTTTAGGATGCAGGACAGCACCTTGTACATATAACATGTTAAATAAACACAGAATGTGGCCCAAACAGGTGTTCTGCTGAGGAATGACATACACTACAGTTCAAAAGTTTGGGGTCACTTAGAAATTTTCTTATTTTTTAAAGAAAAGCAGTTTTTTTTCAATTTAGCTAACATTAAATGCATCAAAAATACACTCTATACATTATTAATGTGGTAAATGACTATTCTAGCTGTCTGGTTTTTAATGCAATATCTACATAGATGTATGCAGTAATGTCAGTAACTCTAATCTTACCACTTTACTCTAATCTTACCACATGGTAATGAGTAATATAACGCACTACTATTTCCAGTCCAGTAATCAGATTAAAGTTACTTATCCAAGTAACTGTGGATTACTATTTTTATTTTCCCTAGTAAAAATATATATTTTTGCTTTCTTCTTGGCTCAGTTACACTTTTGCGTCTGACCGTAGCGCTCGACTTCGCACGCTGTGCGCGAACCTGTGAGAGCGCGAGCGCGTTTTACAAGTCATTTTTTGCAGTGTTCTCCCGTAACTCCCGTATATGTGGTAGTATAAAGAAATACCCCTCAAAAACAGGGGAAGGAACATTTACCTGAAGAATTTTAATGTTGCATTGTGTTCCACATTTGAAAAGTGCTGGAATTTTGGCTAATGTAGCCTACTTTAAAATGCTTGAAATTGTAATGGTATTTTGTTTCACAAGCTGTCTGACTGAATAGTTCGCTTGTATTACGTTTACAAATAAATTTACAAATAATACCATGCAGCTACACAAACGTAATGTCAGGAGAAACTGTAGCAACTACTACTCCTCACGGCGAGTTCCCTAACGGACAGACACTTGACCACTCAAGTAGTCTTAGCCCTTTAAGTGACACTGGGGGGGGCAGGGCCTGCGCGCGCCAGAGTTGCGTTATCAATAAAGTTTCCCTCCTCGGGATTTTTGGATTACGCAGTTTCTGCCTCAGTTACCGAACCCGAACAATACATTGTTACTGTTAAAAATGCACTTCCAATAAAGTGAGTATTGGAAAAAATTATTTTGCTGCTGAATGTAACTACTAAAGTAACTTGTAATCTAACGTAGTTACTTTTAAAATCAAGTAATCAGTAACGTAGCTAAGTAACTAAGTTAAAAGTAACTAAGTTACTTTTAAAAGGAGTAATCAGTAGTCAGTAATCAGATTACTTTTTCAAGGTAAGCCATCACTGGATGTATGGAGACCCATTTCCAACAACCATCACTCCAGTGTTCTAATGGTACATTGTGTTTGCTAACTGTGTAAGGAGGCTATTGGATATTTAGAAAACCCTTGAAAACCCTTGTGCAAGTAGGTTAGCACAGCTGAAAACAGTTTTGATGATTAGAGAAGCTATAAAACTGACCTTCCTTTAAGCTAGTTGAGAATCTGGAGCATTACAATTGTTGGTTCGAGTAGAAGGAGAAGTGGAAAGCCCCGCTGCACAACTGAGCAAGAAGACAAGTACATTAGAGTCTCAAGTTTGAGAAATCGACGCCTCAGAGGTCCTCAACTGGCAGCTTCATTAAATAGTACCCGCAAAACGCCAGTGTCAACATCTACAGTGAAGAGGCGACTCCAGGATGCTGGCCTTCAGGGCAGAGTGGCAAAGAAAAAGCCATATCTGAGACTGGCTAATAAAAGAAAAAGATTAATATGGGCAAAAGAACAGACATTGGACAGAGGAAGATTGGAAAAAAGTGACAGACGAATCAAAGTTTGAGGTGTTTGGATCACACAAACGAACATTTCTGAGATGCAGAACAACTGAAAAGATGCTGGACGAGTGCCTGACACCATCTGTCAAACATGGTGGAGGTAATGTGATGGTCTGGGGTTGCTTTGGAGCTGGTAAAGTGGGAGATTTGTACAAGGTAAAAGGGATTTTGAATAAGGAAGGCTATTACTCCATTTTGCAACACCATGCCATACCCTGTGGACAGTGCTTGATTGGAGCCAATTTCATCCTGCAACAGGACAATGACTCAAAGCACACCTCCAAATTATGCACAAACTATTTAGAGAAGAAGCAGGCAGCTGGTGTTTTATTGGTAATGGAGTAGCCAGCGCAGTCACCAGATCTCAACCCCATTGAGCTGTTGTGGGAGCAGCTTGACCGTATGGTACGAAAAAAGTGCCCATCAACCCAATTAAACTTGTGGGAGCGGCTTCTGGAAGCATGGGGTGAAATTTCTCCAGATTACCTCAGCAAATTAACAGCTAGAATGCCAAAGGTCTGCAATGCTGTAATTGCTGCTAAGGGAGCATTCTTTTACGAAAGCAAAGTTTAAAGTAGAAAATTATTTCAAATAAAAAAAAAACTATATTTTTTGTCTGGACTATATTTCTATTCATTTTGCAACTCATTTGAAAAATAAAAGTATGAGATTTCAGGGAAAACACAAAATTGTCCAGGTAACCCCAAACTTTTGAACGGTAGTGTATGATTACCATTTATTCTACAGAATTTAAAAAAAGCAAAAGATGATGATAACAAACATTCATAACTTGTAATGTATATGACACAACCTGTTATATTACTAATCTCTCCCTCAGCACATGGTATGCAGTCATAGCAGCAGACAGGCCTTCCCTTCTGTACAGCCTTCCTGGTGCCTGGAGGACAGCTCTCACTGCACACAGACATTGGCATCTAAAAAAGTAAATATAAGAACATTTAAGAGAAATAATGTCCTAGAGATCATGAAACAGCACTGGTTTATGGTTTACAACTCTGGCACATGAGTGCAACCAAAAAAATGAACAGTCCAGTATTTTGCTCCAGACTGGAGTTTCACATCCTTTGCTTTGAACTGAGGGTGTAATATACAGTACCTCAGTCTGTCCTCCCATCCAGCTGATAGCACTGCTCATTCTGAACTCCTGTCCTCGCTGTTTGGACGAATCATAGTAGCCCACTGGCACAAAGTCTAAAGCACCACCTTTCCTAAACTGCCAGTTAATGAGCTCATAGATAGCTACAGGGTCTCCGTTTGAATCAAAGTTGACCTTGTAACCATTCTTTGTGGTGAAGTTCACTCTCCTGAGATTGTCGAGTATCTGGAGTAGTAGATACAACTTTATTAGAGGCCATGACACTGAGGGAATTTTATGCTACAGAAAATACAGTTCACTAGTAGTATTACTGGTGTTGGAGTGCTTGAGTAAAAAAGTATTTACATCATAGGTCATGAATATTTATATTACATTTATTAATTAATGTATGCAACTTGTATGTAAACTCAAGGTAATTCAAAATGATCAATACCTGCCAGGATGCGAATTTAATTGTCCTGTTGCATTGCGTGTCATTACAGATTATTCTGTGAATAGCATGTGCTATGGCGTATGTAGCTTTATACACCATATTAGTGATGCGCAGCTGTGACGTGTCTGTGTATGGGTTCTGTAGTGAGCGGATGTCCTCACTGCCGTCACATTTCCGCCGCATGCCTGCACATCCTTTTAGGCTACAGTTGAACGAGCTCTCCCAAAATTCCTTTAATATGGGTGATTTTAAGGCTTGTGCTGGAGAGAGGTTTAGAAGAAACTCACGAAGACCTGGGATAACTGACCGGGGAACCCCAAAACCTAAAGCGCCTGCACAAATGTTATACCGCAAAAATTCTGGATCTATGATCCATGTGTCACTGCCTATCCACTGAAGCGGATGTGATGGCAGCTGTACCAGTTCTTCCAAGAGGAACCTCATGTCTCCTGCGTGAACAAACGCTACTATTACTCGGGCCGTTGATCTACGGATGACATTTGCCACTCTTTCCAGTTTACTGTGCGGTTGTGTCCTGTAATAAACCTCGGAGTACTCCACACAGATCCCCTCATCTTGTGCAGCCTGTAAAAATGCTGCCATTCCGTAGTTTCCATAGTCAGTGTCGCTGCGTACTGCCCCAATCCATGTCCAGCCGAAATACCTCACCATTTTTGCCAGTGCGGCGGCTTGGTGTTGGTCGCTAGGAACCGTCCTAATAAATGCAGGAAACTGACGCTTATCGCTCAAGCACGCGCAGGTTGCGTAGTGACTCACCTGTCATTTAGAGGAAGAAAGAAAAAAAACGTTAAAACACTACACTAATTCCCTTCTGTTTATTGTAAATGTTTTGTAACAGGATATAGCCAATGAAGGAAATAATTAAGATACATTCATTTAATAACCTGATTCAGTCTTTTCAGGTAATTGTTTTGCTGTGATGTAGTTTTTCTTATATTAAATAAACATTGGCCTACGTATCTTACACTATGAGTCTACATTTTAGGCAGGCAGGTATCTCAGTATTCTCCAGCATTCACTCAAAAATTAATGCAAGACACCTCCCATTAGCCCACGTGTTTTGCATTAAACAACAGGCTTGTGGCACAGTTTGTCAATCACTCAGCAGCTATTTATCTATTAAAATACATAGCAGATTTTCTGGAAACATTAGACAAATTGATGTAGTCTACAAAATTAACCTGTGGAATTCCAAAAAGCCCAAGAGTTCTCGCCATGCTGATTGACGAGGTGGAAGAAGAGTCTCCTACGACAGCAGGTACAGTGGCAACTGCAGATTTTGGACAGGAATTTGTGTAATTGAACACGGGGTCCACGCCGTTAGTAAACTGAAATGCAACTTTGATTGCCATCTGCACGGCAGAGCACGAGTCGTATATCTGATAGCCTAACGTTATGCCCGGTAGGAGATCCGAATTGTTGTTGATCTCGCGGATGGTGAATTCCATGGCACGGGCAAAGCGCAGCTCCCTGTAGTCCATACTGTTTGGCCGCAGTAAAACAAACAAAATTTTGAAAATTTAAGACAAAATCACAGCATATTATGACATAAGAAACACAGTAAATAAATAAAATTAAGCTAATATAAATTGATTTTAATTATCATCTTTCTACAGTTAAATGCGGTGCAGTCGTTATGTTCCTCCCACACATACAGACCTTCCAGAGCACTGTGGCTGGACTGCCATCGAAGTGTACGTGTTCTGTTCTGCACTCATGTAGTAATGAATGTTAAAAATCCCCCCAATCACAAAATCTCCATTCATAGACAGACCAGAAATCTGAGGCTCAGCCCACAGTCTGCAGCTGACTGGGTTTGCTTTACATCCTGCAGGACTGAACACGGTCATCCACAGCGCTGATACAAATGGCACCAGACTTGAAGCAAGAGACATGGCAGTGTCAGGTCTTCCAGCTCTCTGAAGTCAGGATGTATGTGTCATAATGCTTTAAATAGCCATCGTGCTATGATGCCCTGTTAGATAGGAGGCGTGGTTGCTTGTTGGGTGCAATGATGGCCATGACTGGTTGTTAGACTTAAGTGTCATTTCTGTCAGTGAATGACATGTAAGGTCTCATTGCTGAAAAGACTGAGCATCCATAGGGGAAGGCTGCATTATCCTCAAGACAAATGCAGCAATATGCACTTTGAAATAATAATGTAGAGCATGAGTGTATTTTGAACTCACTCTTTCCTGGTTTTTTAGTACTGGGTTACAATAAAATTATTTTGCTTATTATTGTACTGTATTATATTATTGTAGCCTATTATATTTCTGTCTGCAGTTGTAGGAGCCAAAATGCAGTCTATTTAGGTTTTAATTATTTTATTGTTTAAAATGTTACATCATTTAAAATGTTACATCATTAATAAGATAAATATGATTTATAAATTCATGGTTTAGATGTGACGCGGGAATAGAGGCGGCCGAAGGCGAGGGTTGCACTGAATGGTCTTTATTTTCCATTTGTAACTCAAGCAGAAATAAGCAAACAGAAATAACTGAAGGCCCTAAGTTCCAGATGACCGCGAAGACAGGGAGGTCCAGGTTCGAGCTCCAGCTTGGCATTTGCCAGAGAACACCAGGATTGGCAAATTCGCCACTGGCGCCTTGTGCTCTTCACAGTTGAAAGCAGGTTCACACTGAGCATGTGAAAGACGTGACAGAGTCTGGAGACGCCGTGGAGAGCGATCTGCTGCCTGCAACATCCTTCAGCATGACCGGTTTGGCAGTGAGTCAGTAATGGTGTGGGGTGGCATTTCTTTGGAGGGCCGCACAGCCCTCCATGTGCTCACCAGAGGTAGCCTGACTGCCATTAGGTACCAAGATGAGATCCTCAAACCCCTTGTGAGACCATATGCTGGTGCGGTTGGCCCTGGGTTCCTCCTAATGCAGGACAATGCTAGACCTCATGTGGCTGGAGTGTGTCAGCAGTTCCTGCAAGATGAAGGCATTGAAGCTATGGACTGGCCCGCCCGTTCCCCAGACCTGAATCCGATTGAACACATCTGGGACATCATGTCTCGCTCCATCCACCAATGTCACATTGCACCACAGACACCAGGAGTTGACAGATGCTTTAGTCCAGGTCTGGGAGGAGATCCCTCAGGAGACCATCTGCCACCTCATCAGGAGCATGCCCAGGCGTTGTAGGGAGGTCATACAGGCACGTGGAGTCCACACACAATACTGAGCCTCATTTTGACTTGTTTTAAGGACATTACATCAAAGTTGGATCAGCCTGTAGTGTGTTTTTCCACTTTAATTTTGTGTGTGGCTCCAAATCCAGGCCTCCATTGGTTAATAAATTTGATTTCCATTGATGATTTTTGTGTGATTTTGTTGTCAGCACATTCAACTTTGTACAGAACAAAGTATTCAATGAGAATATTTCATTCATTGTCAGGAATGTCACCTGATTGCGCCTCGTACAGTTGTTTCCTATCACCACGCCCACATTCCTAGCGTATTTAATCACTCTCGTCCCACTTCCTAGATGCGAAGTATTGCCGACTATGTTGACTACTGAGCGTTATACTCTGGCTATTCTCCTTCTGTGTACCGACCTCTGCTTGTTCCCTAGACCTCCTCTCCTGCCTGATCCACGGATACCTCCCGGACTCTGCTTACCACCTACGACCTCGGACTGGAACGACTACCGCAACACAGCGACACGACCTATCACAAAAAACTAATTTAATTAGGGAGAAAAAGCTTTCTCCATGGTATGACGACCACACTCGTCTTCTAAAACAGGCAGCTCGAGCAGCGGAGCGAAAATGGAAATCCACCTCACTAGAAGTGTTTAGAATCACATGGAAAGATGCCATAGTCAAATATAAACATGCCCTAATAAAAGCTAGAGCCGCATACTATTCGACACTAATAGAAAACAACAAAAATAACCCTAGATTTCTCTTCGCGACGGTATCTAAACTAACAGGAAATATCAACGACACTAGTTCTAAATACAGCACTTACACACACTAGCGATGAATTTTAAAACTTTTTTAATAATAAAATAGATAATATCCGACTACAGAGTCATAATACATCGCAGCCTAACCTCCAATCCAACCCCAGTAGTTTAGTTATTAGTAACTATGCATCCAAAAATATTACTGAGCTAAATGGTTTCAATCCTATATCGCAAAAGAGCTCACAACACTGATTAATTAGTCTAAGCCTACATCATGTATATTCGACCCAGTTCCAACCTGTCTATTTAAAGACCTACTCCCAGCCATTGCAGGGCCCTTACTTAATATGATTAACTCCTCCCTTAACACAGGTTACATGCCCAAACAATTAAAATGCGCCGTAATTAGACCCTTGATTAAAAAACAGAATCTCGATTTGCAGATTCTAGCCAACTATAGACCCATTTCTAATCTCCCATTTATCTCTAAAATTCTAGAAAAAGCAGTTTCCAATAATTTAAACCACTATCTCCAATCAAATAGTATCCATGAAAAGTTCCAATCAGGATTTAGACCAAACCACAGCACTGAAACAGCTTTACTCAGGGTAGTGAATGATTTACTAATATCGGCCGATAATGGGCTCGTCTCGTTCCTTATACTGTTAGATCTTAGTGCAGCTTTTGGTACTGTAGACCACAACATTTTGCTGGATAGACTAGAAAACACGGTAGGTATTAAATGAGTCGCACTCTCCTGATTTAGTTCATATTTGACTGACCGCTTCCAATGTGTAAGTGTTAATAATAAAACCTCTAAATTTGTGCAGGTTAAATATGGTGTACCACAAGGGACAGTCCTAGGACCACTTCTATTCACACTGTACATGTTACCCTTAGGCGAGATTATGCATAAGCACGACATCAGTTTCCATTCCTACGCAGATGTAACGGACTGAAAAAAAAAAGTTATTTTTAGTAAAAATAGGCACCCATAATTTTTTTAAATTATTTACATTTTTCTGTATTTAACTTAATTGGATTTCAAAACATAGTGTAATTCTCATTACATCATTATTTGCTTGTATTGTCGTCTCACCCAGTAGGGGGCGCTCTTAGCCTGCAGTGGCAAGGCAACTACAGCCCTGTGTAGCTTAGGAGGTTCAGAAGAAGCCTACTGCATCGGGCTGACAACACATTAATCTGCGTGTTGGGTTTTTTCTTGTCATTGTAGAGGTAGGGAATGTCTTTAAATACATTTCAGTGGTTCAACCTGTTCACTAAAATGTTCGTGAAACCCTATGCCATGTTTTAATGTGTTTTGGGTGAGTTATATTGGGTAAAAGAGAAGATAGAAAATGCGTTAGCGATTTAGCTTAGAATAGGCTGTTTCAGTCGGCTTGGACGTAAAAGCTAGCTTTTTGTACTTTCCTAGGTGCTGTAACCTAACGTTTTACTAAAAGATTTAAAGCATTTGATACCACACATGTTTAAAGAAGTGTATTTGTATGGTTTTAAGATTGTCAAAGCACTATTTCCCATTTATTTGAAGTAGTGTCTCAGCTGCATTGTTCAGCTTCTCCGGTGCAGCGGGTTCTAAAATGGCGGCCTCCATGGAAGCCATGAGGTTCTTTGTATCGTGTTTTACAGCTAAATTGTGTTCTAGTAATATATGTCCGCTACAAAATTAGCTTCATATTGGAAAGCTATTTACTTTTTAGTATAAATGTGAACCAGCGATGTTATGTTAATATTGCAGAGTGATTTTGTGCACTTTGAGACCTTTACATTGAGAGCATTGTAGTGTAAATTTGGAATGTGTATGTGATGTAAAATGCATCTTGAAAAAGCTAAAAGTATGTAATGTATTTAAAATGTGAATTTCATTAAACCGTGTAGCTTAGGAGGTTCAGAAGAAGCCTACTGCATCGGGCTGACAACACATTAATCTGCGTGTTGGGTTTTTTCTTGTCATTGTAGAGAGAGAGAGAGAGAGAGAGAGAGAGGGAGAGAGGGAGGACTAGAGACTACACTAGAGACCTGATTACGGACATCATACAGCCATCCACGGCTATGATGCCATTTTGTGCACGGCCCAGGTACCCCTAGGCCTTGAGGCCGGCAACACAGACGACACTCAGCTATATTTATCGGCAAAACCCGATGATTTAGGCGCAAACAGTAAAATCGAGAAATGTGTAGAAGAGATAAAACATTGGATGGCGTGTAACTTTCTAGCACTAAATCCTGATAAAACAGAATTAATAATAGTTGGGTCTAGGGCTGCGAGAGACAAGATACGTAATGTAGCATTGAATCTACATTCTTTTACTATAACCCCCAGCGCAGAGGTAAAGAACTTGGGCGTCACAATAGACCCAGATCTCTCGTTCGATACACATATTAATAATATAACTAGGGTAGCGTTCTTTCACTTGCGCAACATTGCTAAAATTAGAAACATATTAAATACTAGTGATGTGGAAAAACTAATCCATGCATTCATATCCTCTCGTTTAGATTATTGCAACAGTCTCCTAGCTGGATGTTCTGGTAAATCGATAAACAAACTCCAGCTGGTTCAGAATGCAGCAGTACGAGTTTTAACAAAAACTAAAAAGTTTGATCACATTAGTCCCGTACTATCGTCATTACACTGGCTGCCAATTAGATTCCGTATTGACTATAAAATACATTTATTAACATATAAAACACTGCATGGCTTAGCTCCAGACTATCTTAGTGAACTTATTGAACAATATAACCCAGCGCGTTCACTTCGCTTGCAGGGACTCAGACACAGTCTCAATGTTTAAAACTCGATTAAAGACTTATCTGTTTAGTTTGGCCTTTGATTAATCTGTTACATATTTACTACATCACGTATCTTTCCTCCGAGGTTCACCTGGAGAGTAACATTGCAGTTGGAGCCTACAATACCAGCATCACGGCTCCGACACGGAATGAAAGCCTGGCGTTCATCAACAGACATTTACAGTGACAATATCAAAACCCAGAACTTTCATTTTTCCCTTTACTTAGTCTATGTGATTTGTGTGTGACTTGTGTATTTGTCTGTATTTTGTGTAATTTGTGTGTTAACGGGCCACCCAATGGAGGATGGGTTCCCTTTTGAGTCTTGGTTCTCCCAAGGTTTCTTCCTATTCCCCACCATCATAGGGAGTTTTTCTTTGCCACTGTCGCCTTTGGCTTGCTCATTAGGGTTCTGGACCCATAGTATTGTTAACCTTTTAAATCCTGTAAAGCGCTTTGTGACAACATGTGTTGTGAAAAGCGCTATACAAATAAACTTTGATTTGATTTGATTTATCACTCACACCATTCAAAATAAAACATTGAGCTTTTGCACAAGGATCCCTCTCCGTGTCTTTCATATGTTACAAAATACTTCGCCTGATGACATGGATCCTGCAGAAGCCCAAGAACATCTGGCTCACCAGGAGGCTACCATCGCTGCGATGTCGGAGAACATCAGGCAGCTCACCAAGACAGCGTGCAACCAGGAGGCTACCATCCGAGTGCTTACTGAAGCCGTTCATCGAGCCACCACCGCCACAGCACCTCCGCCCATGACAGCCGCCGTGTTGCCATCAAGTATCCTCCCGTTGCGGTTCCTGAGCATTACAACGGATCCCCAGAAAGGTGCTGTAACTTTCTAATGCAATGTTCAATGTACTTTACGCACCACCCTGCACAGTTCCCCACTGAACGCCAAAAGGTGCATTTCATGCTGTCTTTTCTCACCGGAGAAGCAGGCGCCTGAGGTACAGCCCTCTGGGACAGTAGAGATCCCTCCTTAGAGTCATAGGCTCTGTTCTCGACACTGTTCCGTTCGGTCTTTGATCATCCTGCAGCAGGACGCAACATCGGTACTCAACTGCGCCCGAGAATTCCGCACGTTGGCCGCAGGAAGCAGTTGGGGTGAATCTGCTCTGAAAACATTCTTCCGTCATGGGCTGAAGACTGAACTGCAAGTAGAATTGGCCTGTCAAAGTGATGACCTGTCACTGGCGGATTTCATTCAAGCAGCTGTGAACGTGGATAAGGTGTTGACAACTCACCGTCCTGCTTCTGGAAGATCCCGCTGGGCCACTCCCCCTGTGCAGTCATCCCGCTCCCTGGGTGAGATGTCACGCGATTTCCCAGAACCCATGCAGTTGGGCCGATCTCCGCTAACTCCTCGGGAGAGGGCTCGTTGTATCCAAGATGGTCTCTGCCTCTACTGCGGTGAGGAAGGCCATTTCCGTGACAGGTGTCCTGTGCGGCCATCCCATTCCAGAGGAGGATCTCCCTCGCGAGACAACGTAAGCATACCGTTACTTTCTGTATATAGCAAGTCCCAGCTTGACCTACCTGTACAACTCACCTGGGGCGGTATTACACATAACTACTCTGCGTTAGTAGACTCGGGCGCTGGAGGCGACTTCCTGGACATTGACCTAGCTAAATCGCTACATATTCCCACAGAATTGCATCCCCCTCTCAGAATAAATTCAGTAAGTGGCCAACCCATTGGAAACGGAATAGTGAACATACGTACCAAACCACTGATTCTTCGTGTCGGGTTGTTTCACTCCGAAGTCAAAAAGTTATAATAATAATAATAATCTTTATTTGTATAGCACCTTTCATACATACATGTAACTCAAAGTGCTTTACAGTATAAATAAAAAGAAACATTAAAAGGAGATAAGACAAAAAGACAAAAATAAAATGTTAAAAGAAATTAAAGATAAAAACATTAAAATAACATAAAAGTAAAGAAGTAAAGTAAATAAGATAATAAAAAGTAAAGTAAATAAGATAAAACTATTAAGATAGAGTTTCTTAACTAAAAGCGGATCTAAACAGGAATGTTTTGAGACTGCTCTTAAAACTATGCAGGGATGAAATGCCTCTGAGCTCTTCAGGAAGAGAATTCCAGAGCTTTGGGCCATAGTGGCTAAAAGCACCCTCACCAATCTTTAATCGGCTTTTAGGAATCACCAGTAGATTACCATTTGAAGACCTGAGAGACCTGACTGGAACATATCTAACCATCATTTCACTCAGGTAAAGAGGGGCAAGACCATGAAGACATTTAAAAACCATGACTAGAACCTTAAAATCTATTCTAAAGCTGACAGGTAACCAGTGCAGTGAGTGGAGTGCAGGTGTAATATGATCTCTCTTTCTCCTGCGGGTCAGAACCCTTGCAGCCGCGTTCTGAACTCGCTGTAGGTGCGAAATAGAGCTCTTTGGAAGAGCAGATAGAACAGCGTTACAATAATCTAGCCTTGATGTGATAAATGCATGGACAAGTTTTCACTATCAGCAGGAGTGAGCATATCTCGGACCTTAGCAATGTTTCGAAGGTGAAAATAAGCTGTCTTGCATGTAGTCATGATGTGTGATTTGAAGCTGAACTCATTATCAAAGGTGACGCCCAGGTTCTTAACACATTGTCTGGCATTCAGATTCATTTGATTTAAATAAGTCTGGACATCATTCCTTTGTGAATCACTGCCAAGAACAAGAACCTCTGTCTTCTGTTTATTTAACTGCAAAAAATTGTCAGACATCCATGTCTGTATATCATCTATGCAGTCAAACAGTGAGCAAATTGATTTTAGGGCTTTAGGTTCTAGCAAAATATAAAGTTGAGTGTCATCTGCATATTGATGATAACGAATACCATGTTTATTAATGATGTGTGGTAACGGAAGCATATATAGGTTGAATAGTAACGGCCCAAGAATTGATCCTTGGGGGACGCCACAAGTTATTTTTTGACGTGTGGAGAAAGAGGTACCTAATGCTACATAGTAATCACGCCCAGTTAGGTACGATCTAAACCAGTCTACAGAGGTGGGGACTCGAGTCACATGACTTGGACTCGAGTCAGACTCGAGTCATTAATATTAAGACTTTTGACTTGACTTGAAAAAATATTCAGAGACTTAGACTTGACTTGGACTTTTACACCAATTACTTGGGACTTGATTTGGACTTGAACCTGTTTACTTGCAAAGACTTGATTTTTTTTTTACCCCAAATCTAAATTTTAAAACGCATATTAATATTTATAAAGTGCGCCCCATTTCCGTCCTTCTGACGCAGACCGGCGTTACACCAGATTCTGTGACCGTCGAGTTTTGTGACCACAGGGGGCGCTATTTCACAGTTTCTGTTCAGAGGCACAAACGCTTTACGAATGCTACGTAAACTACGCTGATGCACTTTCTTTACTCGTTTTGTTGGTGTCCATGAGCCAAAATATGACAGATGTTTATATTTACATTTATTTATCATTTATTACATAAATGTACTTAAATAAGATTTACCATCCCCTCACCATTGCAGCCAACAAAGAAATCATGAATGGGATGTACAGGTGAGCCTTTTTAACTGGGGTCACCAATTCTGACGGCAGCCATCAGAATATGTGACCCCACTGAATCTCCAGGTAACAATAGTAGCCTACAATAACAGAAAACAATGAAAAAATAACCCTAACCTTTTATTAGTCTATATTTAAACATTTTATCCAAATGGTTAGAATAACCATTCGTAATGACAGCATCTTGCTTACGAAGCTTGCTATTTTCGTGTAAAATGATGTAACGAAACATTCTTGTTTAAGTACATTTATGTAATTAAGAGAAGATAAAATGTAAATTATCTGTCATCTTTTGGCTGGCGGACACCAACAAAACGAGAAAAGAAACGCATCAGCGTAGCATTCGTAAAGCGTTGGTGCCTGTAAAAAAAAGACTCGAAAGGACTTGAAATTCCAAGTTTCAGACTTGGGACTTGACTTAACGGTTGCTTGTCTTGACTCGAGACTTGACTTGAGTTGACTGTCTTTGCTTGAGACTTGACTCGGGACTTGAGGATAAAGACTTGGACTTGCAAAACACTGACTTGGTCCCACCTCTGCCAGTCTAAGACTAAGCCACTAAGGCCTACCCAGCTCTGTAGTCGATCAAGAAGTATTTCATGATCAACGGTGTCAAAAGCGGCGCTTAAATCTAGCAGAAAAAGGACTGAGAGTTTGCCTGCATCCTTATTCAATCTCAAGTCATTTACTACCTTAACTAGGGCTGTTTCAGTGCTGTGGAGAGCTCTGAAACCAGATTGAAAAGTGTAATTTATTTGATTTACTTTGACATAGTCATTCAACTGGATTGACGCTACTTTTTCAATTATTTTGCTAAGAAAGGAAAGGTTAGATATAGGTCGATAATTATTAAGAATTGTGGGATCAAGATTTCTGTTCTTTAATAGTGGTTTAACCATTGCAGTTTTAAGAATTTTAGGGAATTCACCCAATTGCAGAGACTGATTAACAATCGTTAGAACTTCATTTGCTAATGAGCTTAGAACCTGCTTGAAAAAGCATGTTGGTAAAGGGTCCAGTTCACAAGTAGAGGATTTTAGTGATGAGATCACATCAAGTAGTGTTACCATGTCAACTTCTTGGAAATAAGACATATTAAAGTTAGGCTGAGTAACTGATGTAAGGGTTGATGGTCTATTAGTGCTTGTTGCTATGTTCTGCCTTATACTAGTAATCTTGTCCCTAAAAAATATAGCAAACTCCTCACATTTTTCAACTGAAACAGTCTCAGGGAAGCCACAGGAGGTGGGGTTTACTAGCTGATCTATGCTTCTGAACAAGACAGCTTAGTTATTATTGGATGAATTGATTAAGGTAGAGAAATAGTTTTTCCTTGCTGATTTCACTTCACTGTTGTAATTCTGCAATGTTGTTTTATAAATATCAAAATGTACTTGCAATTTTGACTTTCTCCAATGTCTCTCAGCCTGCCTACAATCTTGCCTAAATTTTACAATAGATGGAGTGTTTCTCCAGGGCATCTTAATTTTACCAGAGATTATTTTATTTACCTTTGGTGCCACAGCATCAATACAGCTCCTAACTCTGTGTGTGAATGTTTCAACTAGCTCATTCCCATTTTCTGAAAGGGGAAGGAGGGACTGTATCATGTCTGTGAAGGCCACGGCACTGCCAGCACTGAGATAACGCTTGGTTATTGTGCGCTTTTCACTGAGTGTTCTAGTAGATAATGACATATTGAAAAATACACCAAAATGGTCAGAGATTGCAACATCAATAATTTCAGTATTATTAACCTCTATACGTTAAGAAATGATCAAATCTAAAATGTGGCCATGCTTATGAGTTGGGCCTGATACATGCTGTATGAGATCAAAAGAGTTAAGCATCCTCATGAATTCTGAAGTGATTGGATTTGTGGATATATCCACGTGAATATTAAAATCCCCAGCAATTAAAACATAATCAAAATCAATTAAAATCCTTGAAAGCATTTCTTCAAAATCTTCAAGAAAATCTGCATGTAGTCTGGGAGGATGATAGATAACAATCAAAAGAACTGAATAAGTACTGTTGAGTTGTACTGCCAGATATTCAAACGTAGGATGTTCCCCTAATGAGATCTGCTTACAGCGGAATGCTTTATGGTAAAAACATGCAACACCACCACCTCTCTTATTTACCCTGGAGACATTAAAATAGTTAAAGTCGGGAGGTGAAGCTTCATTTAGCACTATTGCTCCATTGCTATCAAGCCAAGTCTCTGTTAGAAAAAGAAAGTCCAGACAGTAATCTTCAATTAATTTAGCTATTATAAAAGACTTGTTTGTGAGTGAGCGGACGTTTAGTAAGGAGACTTTGAAGACTTGATGTGTTTGATCAGCATCGCCTACATCACTTGTGCATTTCACTGGGATCAAATTTTGTTTGTTACAATGTTTTGTACCCTTATGTTTTCTTCTGATTACATTTTTATTTCGATTCTGAGAGCCATGCCACCGGCTATTTAAAATAACTGGAATGTAGCACTGACTAGGAGCATGGGTTCCAGTGTATCAGACCTAAGAATTCACTGAGTGTGCAGGAGAAGGAGGTGAGTTCCTGCAAGACAGCAGACTGTAGTGTTGCAGAACCTCTTCAATCTCCTGGAGTTTACCTCTGAGACTGTGGACAGATTCTCTGACAGGAGATGGTGGGCTCCTTTGACTGACATTACTGACGTTACTGCTGGCGGTTGGGTGCAGATTCCGCATGTGAGTGATTCCATACATTAGATTATCCACAAGCATTTGAGTCCCAGCCCTGTTAGGGTGAAGCTGATCAGGTTTAAAAAGCTCAGGACGCCTCCAAAAGATGTTGAAATTGTCAATGAAGTTTACCTTCCGATGTGCACAGGCTGTAGTGAGCCAGCTGTTTAGAGCCAGCAGTCTGGTAAAGTGACCACTACCTCGACGTGCAGTTGGTATCGGTCCAGAAAAGAACACTTCACACCGGGAAAACTCCAGAATGTCGAACAGATGGTTAAAATCCTGTTTCAGAATTTCAGACTGTTGTTTGTAAACATCGCTAGAGCCGACATGTACAATCAGTCTTTCCGTAGCTGGATGGTCATGCAATATGTGTGGAATCATGGGTATCACTTCACAGACAGTAACACGAGGAATGCAAAAGGCCTTAATACTGTTGCTCCATACATCTCTGATGACTGAGTCCCCAATTAGCAGCGTTTTGAGCTGTGGCGGTGTTCCTTGTCTTCTTTCACCGTTAATGCCTCGGCGGCTAACATGGTAAGCATCCCGATGGCTAACATGGTTACCACCCCGATGGCCAACATGGTTACCACCCCGATGGCCAACATGGTTACCACCCCGATGGCCAGCATGGTTACCACCCCGATGGCCAGCATGGTTACCACCCCGATGGCCAACATGGTTACCACCCCGATGGCCAACATGGTTACCACCCCGATGGCCAACATGGTTACCACCCCGATGGCCAACATGGTTACCACCCCGATGGCCAACATGGTTAGCATCCCGATGGCTAACCCTCTTAGCATGCTTGTTAGCATGCTGCTGGCTAACACAGTTGGCAGCCTGGTGGTTGGTCCGCGAATGGCCAGAGTTATTTGCATGCTTAGCAGCCAGACTGGAGTCAGATCTCTGATGCTGATTGGGGTGTGTTTGATGTCCTTGATGTCCTGGAGAGGGAGGCAGTATGCTGTGATGAGACTGCTCAGTTTCTGCTACTTCAGTTGAGGCGAGAGCTTCATATCTGTTATCAAGAAGAATGTTTTGTTCTGGAGATTGCTGCTTGCCGCCGCTGCTGTGCTGGTTTCTGCTACGTTCCTTCCCCCGAACAAGGGTCCAGCCCTTATCATTGTTGTTGTTAACGGGATTAGGAGTTGAGGCCAAGATGAGCTTAGGCTTTGCCCCCAGTACATCCCAGCGACAATGGAGAGAAACGTCTCTTTCTTTGCCAGTCACAGGGACGGTTTTGTCAGCGGTTTGTGTGGCAAGAATCGAGTCCAGATATTCTTCCTCCTCCCTTATAGAATGTAAGGTATGGATTCTTTCCTGAAGTTCTGCAACCCTCTGAGACAGTTTGATACACTCAGAGCAAATAGATGATGTGGAAGCATGAGCCATAATCGCAAAAGCACCGGGCACAAGGCTCAAATATCCAAGTTAAAAATCCAAAGTGCAAAATTAACACCCAAGAAGTTCTGGCAGGTATTTCACAGCTGAAAACAATATCAGCTGCTGATAAAACAGTGCACAAAAACCATTCACAAGGATGAGGCGCAAAAAACAGTTCACTCGCAGTGTCGGACTGTCGGAATGTAAAAAATGCTAAATTATCCTTTATAAATGAATGTAAAAAAAGCTTACCAAGTGAAGTAACGAGTAATGGATCCTTTTAACTTGTAAAAATAACTAACTTGTAGATATAACTCAAATAAATGAAAGGACAGGCAGAGCTGACAGAAAAGCGTCTGTACAGGAGGAAAGCAGGAAGTAGTTCTACCTAGTGTTCTCTCCCAGAGACCCCGTCATACTCGGCTTCCCTTGGCTGTCAACACACGATTCAATACTCTCATGGAAAGACAGGGAATTAGTAGGATGCGGATCACACTGTTTAACGCATTGTATGCACTTACCGCTGCGGTCCACGTCTGTTGAAAGCCCTGACACACCCCTTTCCGAGACTGTGCCTGTGCAATATCTGGAATACAAAGAGGTGTTTAACAAGGAGCGTGCCAGTCTGCTTCCTCCTCACAGATCCTGTGATTGTGCCATAGACTTCCTTCCCGGTACAACCTTACCAAAGCGGTCCAAGTCGTATCCCCTCTCTCGTCCAGAGGATGCCGCCATGGAGTCTTATGTCAACAAAGCCCTCCAGAAAGGATGCATCCAACCTTCGATCCGTTCGTGTTTGTTTATATAGATGACATCTTGATCTATTCCCCTTCCGTTTCGGACCACATCCGTCACGTTTCAGCGGTCTTGCAGCACTTGAAAGAGAATGGTCTGTACGTTAAAGTGGAAAAGTGTGAATTCCACGTCTCCACCGTCTCTTTCCTCGAGGGCACCCTCTCCCCGGGCCATATGAGCATGGACATTGATAAGATGGATGCCGTTACAAGTTGGCCAGTGCCCTTCTCCGTCAAAGACCTGCAACGGTTTTTGGGGTTTGCTAACTTTTGTCGTCGGTTCATCAGGGGCTTTGGGTCCGTGGCGGCTCCCCTCACCGACCTCAGCGCCCTTTCTCGTGGACTCATAAAGAGGAGCAAGCGTTTAACGCACTAAAAACGGTGTTCACCAGTGCCCCCATCTTACACCTTCCAGATCCCAAGCTGCCGTTCATAGTGGAGGTCGATGCATCAGAAGTAGGTGTAGGAGCAGTCCTCTCGCAAAGGCAGGGAGATCTGCCGAAGT
The DNA here is from genome assembly GCF_052324685.1 of Brachyhypopomus gauderio. NCBI lineage: Eukaryota > Metazoa > Chordata > Actinopteri > Gymnotiformes > Hypopomidae > Brachyhypopomus > Brachyhypopomus gauderio. The sequence continues at coordinate 34,944,631 of NC_135212.1, forward strand.
TGTTTCCCTGCGCCTACTTTTTGAAGAAACTAAAACCAGCAGAGATTAACTACGACGTGGGGGATCGTGAGCTCCTGGCCATGAAACTCGCACTTGAACAGTGGCGTCATTGGCTAGAGGGTGCAGAACATCCATTCTTAGTGTACACTGACCACAAGAACCTGGAGTACGTTAAGTCCGCCAGACGCCTAAATCCACGACAGGCAAGGTGGGCGTTGTTCCTTTCTCGGTTTCGTTTCACCGTGTGTTACAGACCTGGCTCCAAGAACGTCAAAGCAGATGCGCTGTCCCGAATCCACGAGAGGACACCGAGTGACGGAGTACCGGAGAGCATTCTCAAGGAATCCTGTTTCATCGACCTGATCCGATGGGATATACAAGCGGATATGGACAAAGCACTCCAAACGGACACGGGCCCAGCAGATCGTCCCGAAGGAAAGCAGTATGTCCCTGTATCCCTCAGAGGACACCTCCTTCACCTAGCCCACGACACGCCCAGTACTGGTCACCCAGGCATTACGCGTACTAAACACCTCGTCGCTTAGAAGTACTGGTGGCCTTCGTGGGAGGACAACATCCGCAATTATATACTTGCGTGTGAAGTATGCACTCAATCACGCACTCCCCATACACTTCCCACAGGTAAACTCCTTCCATTGCCTGTTCCCCGTCGACCGTGGTCTCACCTGGCGGTTGACTTCGTCACCGACCTACTTGTTTCAGGGGGTAACACTGTTGTTTTCATCATAGTAGACAGGTTCTCCAAGATGTGCCGTCTGATCCCTCGTCCCAAACTGCCTACAGCCATGGAAACAGCCTCAGACATCTTTCATTATGTCTTTCGCTTCTACGGATAACCTGAAGATATAGTGTCTGACCGAGGAGTACAATTCACGTCGCGAGTCTGGACCCAGTTCTGCAAGGCACTCGGGGTTACTGTCAGCTTAATGTCGGGTTACCACCCCCAGTCTAACGGTGAAGTGGAGAGATATAACCAAGAACTAGGATGGTTTCTACGTCAGTACTGCTCGTCACGGAGAGACTGGCATAATTACCTCCCTTGGGCAGAATATGCTCGTAATTTTATCATCCACTTCTCGACGAAGCTCACTCCGTTCCAGTGTGTTTATGGCTATCAGCCCTCGTTCTTCCCGTGGGATGAAACTCCCTCTGATGTTCCTTCCTTAGACAGCTGGCTAAAGAACAGCGCCCGCACCTGGGAGCTCGCTCATGTGCAGTTAAGGCGAGCTCTCCATACCCGCCGCATGAACGCGGACCGCCGCTGTCTCCCCGCCTTGATATATCACCCAGGACAACGCGTGTGGCTCTCCACCAAAAACTTTAACCTGCGCCTGCCCTGCCGAAAACTCAGCCCCAGATACATCAGGCCGTTCAAAATTCTAGTGTTCTATTCTTCTGTATACTAGTACATTTTTATACGAGACAGGCTATATCTATATAACCTTAGGCCTATACATACTTGGCAAATGTGAAATGTGGCTGTGTGTGAATGTTATCTGCTAGATAAGTGCTGAATAAAATACCATTTTTTGTTGGTTATTACATAATGCACCATGTTATTACATTTGCACCCCCCAAAAAAATCAGCTACCTCATTTTTTAATAGCCTCCGCAATGTGTAATAATTTTATTACAAATTGTGGAGAAATATATTACATATTGAGTTCAAGCGACTTATTACAAAATGCAGAAATTGTTACAAAATGTGTAAATTATTACATAATAGCATGAAAATTTATTACATTTTGTCAGCCTGTTACATATTGAGGTTTTGTTACATAATGGGTTTCAACAACAGTGAATATAGATTGGAAAGGGTAATGATGAAAAGAAAATGTTAATTCTATCTTGTATTGATGATTTATTCCTCCCTTGTGCCATTAGATATGTGAAGATTGGGTAACCACATGCACAGCTGTCAATATTCCCCTTTCAAAGAGTGACCATCCAGTGTTGAGAAAATTCCTAAAGGAGAAGGTGGTCAACGGTGGTGCAATTCCTGGGAGCCACCAACTTCAGGAGAAATACTTGGGAGATGTCTACCAGCAAGGGAAAGAATCTCTCAAGATGAATTTTTCCAAAAAGCCAGTTGCTGTCATTTTTTATGAAACACCTGATGTAGAGGGCCGATGTATACTGAACATTCTAATTGCACCACTGGAGAAGGATGAATCTGGAAGAATGTTGGCTTACCTTGCAGACACTGTCTTTCTAGACCAATGTAACCACTCCACTGTGTCTATGGCTGTTGTGAAGTGTCTCCAAGAGTACAACATTGATAATGAAGATGTCATTGTATTTAACACTGATAATGTTGCCCAGAGGTGGGACCAAGTCAGTGTTTTGCAAGTCTCAAGTAAGTCCAAGTCGTTATCCTCAAGTCCCGAGTCAAGTCTCAAGCAAAGACAGTCAACTCAAGTCAAGTCTCGAGTCAAGACAAGCAACCGTCAAGTCAAGTCCCAAGTCTGAAACTTGGAATTTCAAGTCCTTTCGAGTCTTTTTTTTTTTTTTACAGGCACCAACGCTTTACGAATGCTACGCTGATGCATTTCTTTACTCGTTTTGTTGGTGTCCGCCAGCCAAAAGATGACAGATCATTTACATTTTATCTTCTCTTAATTACATAAATGTACTTAAACAAGAATGTTTCGTTACATCATTTTACACGAAAATAGCAAGCTTCGTAAGCAAGATGCTGTCATTACGAATGGTTATTCTAACCATTTGGATAAAATGTTTAAATATAGACTAATAAAAGGTTAGGGTTATTTTTTCATTGTTTTCTGTTATTGTAGGCTACTATTGTTACCTGGAGATTCAGTGGGGTCACATATTCTGATGGCTGCCGTCAGAATTGGTGACCCCAGTTAAAAAGGCTCACCTGTACATCCCATTCATGATTTCTTTGTTGGCTGCAATGGTGAGGGGATGGTAAATCTTATTTAAGTACATTTATGTAATAAATGATAAATAAATGTAAATATAAACATCTGTCATATTTTGGCTCATGGACACCAACAAAACGAGTAAAGAAAGTGCATCAGCGTAGTTTACGTAGCATTCGTAAAGCGTTTGTGCCTCTGAACAGAAACTGTGAAATAGCGCCCCCTGTGGTCACAAAACTCGACGGTCACAGAATCTGGTGTAACGCCGGTCTGCGTCAGAAGGACGGAAATGGGGCGCACTTTATAAATATTAATATGCGTTTTAAAATTTAGATTTGGGGTAAAAAAAAATCAAGTCTTTGCAAGTAAACAGGTTCAAGTCCAAATCAAGTCCCAAGTAATTGGTGTAAAAGTCCAAGTCAAGTCTAAGTCTCTGAATATTTTTTCAAGTCAAGTCAAAAGTCTTAATATTAATGACTCGAGTCTGACTCGAGTCCAAGTCATGTGACTCGAGTCCCCACCTCTGATGTTGCCTACATGAAGAAGGCCTACACTGCTGCACTTAATACACCACCATTGTCAGGTAGAAAACTATGCACAAAAGGGGCATCAGGGGTGGTTGTGCAGGAGCCTCTCACAGCAGCAATCAGCAATGTGTGTGTGAGTCAGGACGAGAGGTCCTTCACAGTTATTTACTTTCTATTGTTTGTGTGAGAAGTTGCAAATTCAGCTTGCTGATGATAATTTTACAATTGTCCAATATGCACCGGGGCTGCTGCTATATGTGTATAATTGGAAGCTATGTTGTAACACTTTAACATGAGCAACTGAAAAGTTGATAGAGCAAACTGCAGCATAAGAGAGATTGCCCTCACAGCATTATGAATGCTGGGGACCTCATTTAACAGCTAAGGTGTGTGACAGGCCTGACTTGAGTTATGAGAGGATGTGGTTTAGGGATAAGCCAAACCACCGTGAGAGACTGTGGCTGGGAGACGTTTATTGGTCCCCATTGAATTCATATTCTGACGTTGTGGTTAAATTTTCTGATTGTGCAAACACTGAACTTTCACTCACACCCTCAGTTCCCTTATCTGCCCTGCTCGGGGCACTGCAGCAGTGCTGCAGCTGCCAAGTATGTTGTTTTCAACTTACTAACATCCCTTCCCATGTCTCCTTAGCAAAACTGGAAAATGAGACATGGCAAAGTGTAGTTTGTTTGTTGGCGAGAATGCGCCAATTGGGTAAATGGGAAAAGACTGACAATCCTATTGTTTTCCACAACAACTGTGGAACTGTGATTGATATTGTGCGCAGCATAACGATTTGTGAAGAGAAAAGGTGCAGGTTCGACCCTGTGGACATCTTCTCACGACTGTGGCGCCATGGCCGGTTTCCCTCGATTCTGTGCTGGTCACAGAACCAGACACCTGACCAAATCACCAAAACATTTTGTATTCCAGAATAGGTAATGTTAAATGTATGTCATGTGTTTTTCTTTCCCCTTTCTCTAGTTAATTTCAGTAATGATTCATTCCATGATTATTTCACAATCAAAGTTTATGATTACTGTGATAATGTTTATTGTTTGAACTGCGAGAGTACAAAAAGCAGGGAGTGTTGCAGAAAATGCAGAATTACTAGTTTCTGATATAAGACAGTATTTTTAAACATAGCGTGCAACCAAATGAGGAAGCTTGAGGTCATCCTTGGGGTCAAGAGACTAGACGAGAGGAGGAAGAAGACCGGAATGGAGACGTTCCAGACAGAAGACATGTTCCAGACAGGAGCAAGTTTTCCCTAGGAGTGCAGAATTTCTGTGCTTAGACAGGCTTTACTGGTACTAACATATCTATATCTGTGTAATCTGTGTCCGTAAATAGTATGACTTTGTAACACTTGACCAGTGCCTCAAGGTACATAAGGACTGGCGTTGTGAGAAATAAACTAGAGTGCTTTGGAGAAGTAACCATTCTACGTGCGTGTGGTGCTTTAACTGACACTTTCACTGACACAGAGAGCCTGGTTGCTGGCGACAGAGAATGTCCATGACAGGATGTGGTCTGTATTTTTTGCCAGTTGCTTGATGCAGTCTTGCTGTCATTTATTTGTATGGAATGGACAATAAAACAGTTAAACCATCAATCAATTGACATTTTGAAAGAATATCTAAAATTATTGAATGCACTTTATTGTCAATAATGTGAAGCTTGTGTAAGTTTATTAGGCTTGCTCATACTACAAACATAAATGGCTGTCTATGGCTGAGGATGGCTTACTACGGTCATGTTGGTCTTATCATGAGTGATCACAGTGCACAATGTTGCTGGAGCATCTAAAAATGCATCTTAAAGAGCTTTGGAGGGAAGTTTACCCATAAGGTGTTTCTTGTTATTTTGATCTGGCCTAAAAATTATAATGAAACATTTTGGAGCAAAAATACAAATAATCAAACCAAAACTTGAGGCCAGAATAGCAAATATCTCCACAGCCACAGTGAATTTTCCAGGAGAGCTGACATAAGCTGGAATAAAGGTGATCCAAACTGCAGAGAATATGAGCATGCTGAATGTGATGAATTTTGCTTCATTAAAGTTATCAGGCAGTTTCCGTGCTAGAAAAGCCAAAATAAAACACAAAACAGCCAGGAAACCAATATAACCCAGAACAGCCCAGAAACCTATGGTTGACCCCACATGACATTCCAGAATGATCTTGTCCTTGTAGTGCTTTAGATTTCTGAAGGGAAAAGGAGGAGATATTTTTAACCAAAGCACACAAATAATGACCTGTATGAGAGTGAATGCAAGAACAGTGAGTCTCTGCTGTGGAGGCCCAAACCATTTCATGACATTACTGCCTGGAAGTGTAGCCTTGAAGGCCATTAACACCACTATTGTTTTCCCCAGAACACAGGAGATGCAGAGAACGAAGGTGATCCCAAACGCTGTGTGGCGCAGCATACAGGACCACTCAGAGGGCCGACCAATGAAAGTAAGTGAACAGAGGAAACACAGAGTCAGAGAGAAGAGTAGCAGGAAGCTCAGCTCTGAGTTGTTAGCTCTGACAATAGGAGATGTCCTGTGTTTGTAGAAGACAGCAGTAACACACACTGCCATGAAGGCCCCAGTGATGGAGGACACTGTCAGAACGATGCCCAGCGTGTCATCCCAGGACAGGAACTCAATAGGTTTGGGGAAGCAGCTGTCTTGTTTGGTGTTTGGCCAGAACTCAGGAGGGCAGTGTATACAATCCAAAGAGTCTATGAAATTAGAAAAGCAAAATCAGACCCTTAAATACATCATTCTCAAATAAGGCATCACTTCTTAAAACACAGTACAGTCCCCCAAAGGAATTGTCCAACCAGATTATGACTGTATCTCTGACTATAATTTCATTGTTGGAGTCACACAGATTGTTGGGATTTCTGTTGTCTTGGCTCCTTTCACATCCTTATTTTTAGAGTTTTCTTTTCACTTTTCATGTGATCATTAGGCATCAGGACCTAGATTACCTCAGAACTGCTTTCTATATTTTCTTCAGCATTACAAAAATAACACAGAACTATCCATAAAGACTTTATGTCTAGGAGCATTTTTTTTCTTGTCTTGGTGGAATTGACATACATTCTGTACACATCGGAACACTCTGTTGTACTACAGGATCTATTATAAGTCTGCTGTTGCTATATATAACATATATGCACAAGTTGCCATGTTGGGATATGTGAACTCCCATGCAACAAGCACCGACAAATATCTTTAGTTTGAAAACTAATACAAATAATAAGGGTACAAATCTTCAAACCTGTTATATTACTGATCTCTCCCTCTGCACATGGTATACAGTCATAACAACACACAGGCCTTCCCTTCTGTACAGCCTTCCAGGTGCCTGGAGGACAGCTCTCACTGCACACAGACACTGGAATCTGGTAAAGGCGACAAGAATAATATAAAATCAGAGAAACAAATTATACATCCAGTATGTTTCAAGCATCTGCCCTGTAAGTCAATAGTCACTGTACAGAGTTTTTCCTACTCTAATCAATTATCAATTAAGTTATATTAAACAGATAATTCATGAGCTTTCATAAATTAAAGCAAGTGTGTGGTGAAAATACTCATGTGTTGCAGGTTACCGAGCATTTGAAAACTGTCACTCTGTAGTGAGTGTGCAGGTTGTGTTATACAGTACCTCAGTCTGTCCTCCCACCCAACTGATAGCACTGCTCATTCTGAACTCGTGTCCTCTCGATCTGGATGCATCATAGTAGCCTACTGGCACAAAGTCTAAAGCACCATCTTTCTTAATCTGCCAGTTTGTGAGCTCATAGACAGCTACAGGGTCTCCACTTGAATCAAAGTTGACCTGGTAACCGTTCTTTGTGGTGAAGTTCACTTTCTTGAGCTGGTCGCGTATCTGCAATAACATACACTTATTAAAAAGTCCTGGCAGTGCTGAGTGTTGTCTTCAATTAAATTACCCTTAGCCCACAAATAGTGTTTGATTACATGATTATACCCTGCATTGTTATTAGAGAAGTTTTTTTTTATTTACATTTCTGTCAATATGTTGTAGAAACATAAAAAATTACTTATTTCAATAAGCAGGATTTGATTTTTTAATTTAAATTGTTTTAAAATGAGCAGTGTTGTACCTGCCAAGGTGATAATATATTGGTCCTGTCACATTGTGTATCTTTACAAATGACGCTGTGGATGGCATGTGCTATAGCGTACATAGCTTGGTAAACCAAATTCGTGTTGCTCAGCTGTGACGTGTCTGTGTATGGGTTCTGTACCGAGCGGATGTCCTCATTACCATCACATTCCCGCAGATAAGTTGATGTGTCCTTTCGCACTTTTAGGTTACAACTAAATGAACTCTCCCAAAATTCCGTTAATATGGGCGATTTCAAGGCTTGTGCTGGAGAGAGGTCTAGTAGAAACTCAGGAAATCCTGGTATAACTGACCGGGGGACCCCAAAACCTAAAGCACCAGTGCAAATTTTAAACCGCAAGAATTCTGGATGTGTGATCCACGCCTCACTGCCGATCCACTGAAGAGGAGGGGGTGGTTTCTGTGCTAATTCTTCCAAAAGAAACCTCATGTCACCTATGTTACCAAATGCTACTATTACCCGGGCAGTGGATCTGCGTATGACGTTTGCTACTCTCTCCAGTTTACTGCGCGGTTGTGTCCTGTAATAGGCCTCGGAGTACTCCACACAGATCCCCTCCTCCTGCGCAGCCTTTAGAAATGCTGCCATTCCGTAGTTTCCATAGTCCGTGTCGCTGCGCACTGCCCCAATCCATGTCCATCCAAAATACTTCACCATTTTTGCCAGTGCAGCCGCTTGGTGTTGATCACTAGGTACCGTCCTAAAGAAGGCAGGAAACTGACTCTTATCACTCAGACATGCGCAGGTTGCAGAGTGACTCACCTGCAAATCAGTTAACAAATTAAAAGAAAGAAACTTTACTTGAGGGGCAAAACTGTTAAATCATTAAGTCTTATATTAGAGACCCTAGTGATGTAGCCTGCAATATTCACCTGTGGAATTCCAATAAGACCGAGAGTTCTAGCCATGCCAATTGATGGAGTGGAAGAAGAATCTCCCACAATAGCTGGTACAGCAGCCACTGCAGACTTTGAACAAGGATTGTCACTGAAAACAGTGTCCAACCCGTTTGTAAACTGAAATGCAACTTTGATTGACATCGGTACTGCAGAGCACGAGTCATATATTTGGTATCCTAACGTGATGCCTGGCAGGAGATCAGTTCTGTTGTTGATCTCGTGGATGCTAAATTGCAAGGCACGGGCAAAGCGCAGCTCCCTGAGGTCCATGCTATTTATAAACATAAAAATAAAAACACTGAATTATAGACAAAATCACATCATAGGCCTATATGTTTAGTTTTGTTTTTAACTTGACATATGTAGCACACAACTAGAAAATGAGAGGTTATCCATTTAATAACAGTTGTCGTTTAACTTTCATTCTAACATAATGCCCACCAATCCCCCAGAGACAGACCTCCCAGAGCACTGTGGTTGTGGAGGCAGCCTGGTATAGTTGATCTGCTCTGTTCTCATGTTGTAGTGAATAGAGAAAATACCTCCAATCACAAAATCTCCATTCAGTGAAAATACAGGCATCTGAGGCTTAGCCCACAGCCTGCAGCTGACTGGGTTTGCTTTACATCCTGCAAGGCAGAACACAGTTATCCACAGCACTGATACAAATCGCACCAGACGTGAAGTGATCTGCATGTTGGGCTTGGTGCCTCCCAGCACTCTGAAAGTCTAGATGGTTGATTTACACTGGTTTATATAACCACTATGTAGTGGGTAAATGAGGGTGTGAACATATGAGGTGTGGTTTTGTATTAAGTTATAACCATAATGGTGACTATGTGCGTGCGTGTGTGTTGTGTGTGCATGCGCGTGTGCATTATAAGTTGATATAGTTGCTTAGTCTAATTTAACAGTTTAGCCACTTTTATTCATTTATTTTGTACTGTACTATGAAACGTATTTGTAAGGAAACAGTGTGAGGTTGTAGTGCAGACTGTTACCTTCTCATCACAGGGAACCATATACTTGGAAAAGTGGGTAAGAAATTGTTTGTTCAGCTATGTGCTACTCCAAATGATATTTAGACACAATAAAGCTAATTAAGGGACCTGACATAATTGTAGATGTGGGTGTTCAAAGCTATTTGTTCTCGCTCGTCAACATCAAACAATCTTATGTTTAAAGGAGGACCTGTATTAGACAGATGAGGAGTAACAAGTATGGGGAACAAAGTGCTTCTCCAAAGTGCACCAAAACATGACAATCGCTGAAGCGTGCTGGCATGGTCATGTATGCAGGAACACTGAGCCTGTGGTCTTTATTGATAACTAACCTCCAGGCAGTGGCATCAGAAACAATGATTTCTTCTTTTTTCATGTGTCCTTCTTCTGTACTGACCACGAATAAACTGTGTTGTGAACTTGGGCCACAGCAAAACAAGTGTTATAATCTGCCTTAAAGTAACAGAACAGGCTAGCAATAAACAGAATAATGCTAGTTGTGTTTATTTTTACGCGACAAATCATAACGTAAGCAAGCAAAATGGAATGTTTTCCACAATTTCAGTGTTTGGGAAATTCAATGGAAGAAATAATGTAGTGATGTGATTGATACGTACTGATACACTATATTGCCAAAAATGCATATTTTGGCATCTATGTGAGCTTGTGGGACATTTAGTTTTGATGTGATGATGTGACGGGAGACAACACAATTAGGATGTATTCTGAAGCACAAAGAATCATCTTATCTGATCCAAATTCCTCAAAACTCAATAGATGACACTGGTTCTATAGCATTTTTAGGGACAGAAATGCTCTTAATTGGCCTGTCAAATTTATTTCAGAATGAATAGAGAACACTGGCACTCTGCCCAGAAGTGGACAGACATCAAAAATTATACCAAGAAGATCTATAAAAATAATAGAGGATTGATATTTGATCACCCACACATCACCTCCAGGTAACATAAAACAGGAAGATGATAAATCCTGCACCTAACATCCAGAGTCATGCAACAGGCTTGGCTAGGATGTATTAACCAACCAACAACCATGATCTAATAATACCTACACAATACTACTAAGAAGACAAGATAGATTTCACACACCCTATGCACACACTAGTTGCTTGAACAGAACACAGCAGCAGCTACAATCTGATACTGGCTCGACAAGGATCCAGAAGCACAGCGCACTATGTTCATGGTCCATTGCCTCAACTGCCAAGTACTCAGACCACCAAACAAACCTGGACTGACCTTCAAAACAAAGTGACATGGACACACACAATACCTTGCAAGCTTTTCCTTGGGGTCATCAGGAAGGCACCTCCCTTCGTTGGTGTTTCGATGAATTGAGCCCCCAACACCTCCAGAAGGCTCATCAGTGGAGTCTGGCGTCCCAGACCCACCCCCCTCCAAGCTCACAATGCAGCCCATCACAAAATTACCAACAACCCTGCTACCCGACGGCTATCGGAAAAGCCAAGTGACAATCCTACCCATATCTCAACATCACACCCACCAAACAATTTATCTCTTCAAGTACTATCCTTACCCCACCTACCCTCAGCCCTTCTTAGCCACACCCACTGACTAGATCTCTCAGCTACCTCTGACAACTCCTTTACCACTGCTCTCATCACACAGCCTCTAAATCCAAACTCAGCCAGTAGTCTTGTGGCAGACTTCGCCACGAAACCCCTAGCCCCTACCTCTACAGGTCTAATATATGCTTGCCAGCCCCGCTCTCTTACCTCAGCCACCAAATCTGCATACTTCAACCTTTTCCTTTCATATGCTGCATCAACTTCGTCCTCAAACGGAACAGTTAGCTCTATGAAATACACTATTCGCTTACTTTCAGAGTACAACACAACATCTGGCCTCAAGTTTGTGACAACAATACACTCTGGAACCTGCAATTTACAGCCTACATCAACCAACAGTTTCCAATCTCTTGCATCAGCCCACTTATCGCCAACTTTTGAAAACTGTGCTGGCTCGTTGCTATGCTGCCCCTCACACACAAACCTAATTACTCTATTGGAACTAGCAACTGGCATGCCACTAACTTCCAAACGCTTCTTATCAAGTGCACCTGCCAGTGATTTAAGTACCTGATTATGCCTCCATGTATAACGTCCCTGTGACAAACTCACCTTGCATGCCGACAGGATGTGCTTCAATGTACCACTTCCTGCACATAGCTTACAAGTTGGATCCTCACCTAACCACTGCCCAAGGTTTTGTGGAGTTGGAAGCACATCATAAGTAGCTCCCAAGAGTTGCTGACGTGTCTGTCAGCATCTGGGATAAATGTACATGCATCTACAATCAAGCAAAAAAATCAACAGACATAGCATGCATAGCATGCTTCTGTTATGTGCTGGATTGTCTCAGGGGCATCTTTGCACAGCCTGCATCTGGGGTCCTGCCTGGTGCAGTAGATCCCAGCCTCTACTGATCTTGTGTTCAGTGCTTGCTCTTGTGCAGCCATGATTACTACCTCCATGTTGTCTTTCAATCCACACTCTTCACACCATTTGTAGGATTTCTCCATACCAGCCAATTCTTCTATTTGCTAAGGGTATAAACCATGCAGAGATTTATACTACTCATGATGGTTCCTGGTCCTCCTCATGCCCATCCAACTCAGGTCTCTGTTGTCTGGGGTTTTTACTAAGCACTTAATAATTTGGGGGCATGGTATGTTCCTGGATCTTTAATGTTTCATCCTGAATAGTGACTCTGATATTCACTAGTCGTTGGCCCTTGTCCTTCCACTCAGTGTACATTCTCAGAGTGCTCTGTTTAGAATGAAATTCTCCATGCACTATTTGGAGCTTCCATGTCTTGATGTCAGTGGCTTCTATCTCCTCCTTTGGCCATCTATCCATGATGGATAGCATCAAGCGGCAATGAGCGGGGTCCTCGCAAGTGGCATAGGTACCCACTTGCATGCCTGGGATGAAGGCATAGTAGATATGGCTAGGCAAGTGTGTATGTGAAACCTATTGGTAGGCCAGTGCATGTGTGTGCATGTGTAATAGAGAGAGAGAGGTTTGGTGTGATATAGCGCCACCTAAATGGTGCAATTGATATATTTATCATATTGATTGATTTATTCATTAGCAGCTGGTTAATTTGCATTGCCAACTACTCATGAATTGCATTGCCAACTACCCAGCGCTGCTGCGGCTTCTGCTACAAGAGCTTCTGCAAGTCCAAAACCTACCCTGGCAAAAGCTTTTCAAAAGGTATACAAATAAATGTTTCATTCGTCTTACGTTTATACACATCAACATAATAACTTGTTATATTTCCTTTGTAATATGAACTGATATATAACTCTATTAAAGATGTAAGGTCTACATAATGTAAATGAGTTTTAAAGTTTTTTTTTCTCATTTCAATTTTCAGGAACATCTTGATCGCCAAAGCCTTATTGGTTGCAGGATCTGCATTGAGGAATGGCAGAAAACTTCTGCCATTTGTTTAAGTTGGTTGCACACATTTGTTTTGCTTCAGCAGCAACTTAAACAATTAAGTTAAATTAACACAAGTAACACATTTAATAAACATGTATATTTTGTGTTGATAATGTGTGATTGAAACATGTTATGATGAAGTGATTTGAGCTCCTAGAATACTTTAATCTGTTGCAATTTTCTCACTTTATTCCAACCCTATTTGATAAACATTCTTAAATAATACCAGTCACTTAAATACTACATGTTGTTATCTTCATTTTAAATTCTGATATTATATTCAAGTTTCAAGTGTGAAATTTTACAAATAAAGGTCTTACAACAGATTGTATTGTTCTCTTCAAAGTTGCACGTCAACACCTTTATTTATAAACAAAAATACAGGGTCGAAAATGGCAACAATATTGTGACATTATTTTAATATTTGAGAGAAATTATAATCATCCTACTTACAAAGTGTTAATATTAAGACCTCTGAAAGACTGATTTAAGACATTTTAAGGCTAATTAAAGCCTTATTTTTGGACTGATGAATTCAATGCCTTTTGAGGATCCACCAGAACCCTGTCATAATGCTATTATGAAAGTGAAAAATTCTCCATTTATCAATAGGGGAATATGGAGAAAAACTGGTAGGTTTGAAAATCTAATGTGACAAGTTTAACTTATTGTTTTAATCTCAGCACTGGACTTACTTTGGGATTACTAGAATTACTTTCTGAAATTAATAAAGAGGGCCTTAACAGCCCAATATAATCACAGAAATAATGCATGGTTTTACAATGTTGTATAGCCAAAATGTACTCAAAACACTCACCATGTACTCCTGCACCAAGACATCAGGACTCTCATTCAGATAGATACAGAGTCCTTTGATGAGGGACTCCCTTCGAGCATCAGTGTCATCCTTAAGAATTACAATAGAGAAAATAGAGATGTGAACTCAAATAACTGACTTTTCTAACCAGTGATCATATGACACCAACATATACAAAATATAAAAACTGTACATTTGACCTGACCATTATGGACTGGACTTTTTATAATGTCCTGACAATATAAAAAAAGATAAATGTCTCACAGTGGAACAGTGAATGCAAAATAAAAAATGAAAGGGTTATTTCAGTGAAATAAAAAAAACATCCCTCACTCACTCCCTCCCTCCCTCCCTCCCTCCACCATTCACTCCCTCCTACCCTCCCTTCAAAACTCAGTCCCTTCCTTCTTCTATCACTCACTCAATCTACTTTATTTATAACTGCAGGTGGATTAGATTATCAGTACTCACACACCAAGTAAGCAATGCAATGGATACAGTATACCAATCTTTCACTCAACAAATGCAAAATTTGTGACCTACTTGGTAAAACTGATGGGCAGGTCTTGCATTGCCACATTAACGCCGTCACTGAAACACCATAAACTGAAAAAGTGGAAACAAAATCACTTCATATATTGGGATCATATATTGATATATGCATTTTTGAATCATCATAGAAAACAAGTGGAAGGTATACACAATGATAAGAGGCAAAAACCTCAAGTCTAAAAAGGATTTACTAGAATTACTTATGGCCAGCAAGTCACAAACTGTAGCATGGCTAACCAAATGTGGGACAGGGTTAAACCACTTAAGGTCCTGTTGCATGATAAACTTTCAGACAAAAAAAAAAAAAACTTGCCATCTTTATGAAAATTTTATCCAATACTGAAGATAAGAGTAAAAAAAATCCACTTAAAGCTCCTTAAACAGATTGTAAAGCTAACAGTAAAAATAATCTTTAAAAAAGTTCACAAGTTGTATAAAACATTATCTGACTATGACTTTACTGACTCCAAATGGTTAAACAAATAGTTATAATAGTGTTTAAGTGCACTGTATTGGTAATTTTTTTAAATACTTTGTTACTGTACATGCTTGGAGCAAAATATCAGAAACAGAAAATGTTTTACCAGGGATGCCAACTCTCACGCATTGAGCGTGAGACACACGCATTTGACTGTCTTCACACGCTTACACGCCACACTTCCTAAAAAAATTCTAGTTTATTTACCTCTGATCCATATCGCTAACCACTGGCGATTGATCGCGATAGAATACCAGGGTATCTGCACATTTTAAAATCTCAAATTCAATGACTTTTAAGACCTTTTTAATACCTCTCACAAGAAAAAATAATACTATTACTGGGGATGCAGGTGTGTTCCACATCGTTGACGGGGGGGGGGGGGGGGGGGGGTGGTTGGCGAGCGAAAATTGTTGACGTTGTTGAGGCCGTATACTCCAACGCTAGGAATCTAGCACTAGGACACTGGAGCGGTTATTTTCTGCATGGTCCTAGCGCTAGATTCGGCAAAGTTCACATCGCACCAGAACAACTGAACAACACACACTTATAATAATTTAATGCCTCCCCTCATAAAATTCCAGACATTTTAAGACATTTTTAGGCCTTGAATATGGAAAACTAAATTTAAGACATTTTAAGACTTTTTAAGGACCCACGGGTACCCTGAATACTTAATTTGTGTCCATTTTACAACCTGTCCGGTAACAATTTACGTTCGCCACCCCCTCCAGGTTCAAATCTCACTCCTAGCGATCTCGAAAAGTTGGCAACCCTGGTTTTACTGAAGTAGGTTGCATTACTCACCTTTCTGACAATATAAAAAGATATGGCAGATTTTAAATTTCACAGGTGAATTAATTAGGCAGTGTGAGCATGCACATGCTGCACTTGTTCAAACAATCTGTGTTGTACATAGTTAAAATATGGTACATTAAACAGCAAGTACTGTTCTTACCACAAAAACTTGAGCAAACGGTCGAGCTGACTCCAGGTGAAATACCCCGTTGTGTTTGCTTCTCAATCTGCAGCAAAACGGGGAAAATGGGTTGAGGTGATAAGCTAATTTCAAGCTAGCTTAAGGCTGCCGATGTCCTTAGCCGAGGCTTTTTGATGGCCAAATCTCACTGACACCAAGCAGTTAACACAACTGAACGGTCAGTTGGCAAACATATTCACAAATATAAGTATTTTAGGAGCACCACAGAATTAAGTTTTGTGTCACGCTAAAACGACTTCAAATGAAGCAGCGCTAGTAGCTTCTAGTAGCTAGCTGGCAAATAGGCTCACGACAAGTTAAAAAAAACTGCTCCAGAATATTGTCCATCTGGACATGTCAGGCCGTCTGAGACCCAATCTGCTCCTGCCAAACAAGATCAGTCAGACACAGAGGAGTCCTCTGAATCATCTGAAGTCGACTGGAAGGTACCCCGAACCTACCAACCTACATCACTGAAGCAATGGGAAGGTGTGGAGTGACAAAAACTGCAAACCAGCAACAGGAGAGGTACAGAGGGCAGACAGAGGAGAAAGAGGTGCCAGATGTGTCCAAGAAACAAAGATCGCAAAGTGTGGTGGAAATAATGATGTTCTCATTCTATCCTATGTACCAGGGGTGGACTGGCATACATTACTACCGGGGATTTCCCCGGTGGGCCGATGGGTTAGTGGGCTGCCGGCCGCCGGTAGTTTAACTCAACCTGTGGAGGAGCCATTGACACGCACTGCGGCCCCGGCCCATAGTCACGCTGCTGTTTAACGGTGCCTATTAGGGGTGGGAATCGTTTACTATCTCACGATTCGATTCGATTCCGATTTTGGGGTCCATAATTCGATTCAAAACGATTTTCAATTAAAAAAATTACTAAAAGATTTATAAAAATTTCTGCTTCAGTCTATAAAATCTGCAGAATGACAAATACAGAAAATTAAGTGTCTCACATTTAATTAACAAAAATAAAGTGCTTTGGTAAAATAAAATGGTTTTTGTTGTGTTAACAAAATTCTTGAGCTTCATTTTGCGAGCTGTCAGGGCTGGCTCGGATGCAGTTCCCCCAGCCGTTGCTAGGGACACCAGAGTCAGTCCCAGACTAAACTGGCATAACCATACACAACCAGGTCCCTGCTTTCTCTGTGATTGCTTCTCGTTTAATGGTCTCGCCACCTCTCTCTGTTATGCTTTCTCCAGAGGACGTTTTTTTGTTAGCTGGGGCAGCACCCCCTGTGGGCAGTACGAGTATAACTGTAAAGAAAAATGATAATACCAAAAAATAAAAATAAAATGGTGTAAAATGGAGACAAATTGTCTCCAATATATCGCAATCGATTCTTAGTGTTGACTTGTAACTCCCAACTCAAAAGTAGCCCAAAAAAACCGCACCCCGCGACCCCAGAATTTTTACCCGCGGCTGGATTTTCAAACAAGCCCAATTTGGTGTGATAACCGCGAACCTGGCAACTATGGCTGTACTTGCTGTCAAACTCAGAGTGTAGGGCTTGTATTTGGATATTTGCTGTGACGTAAAGCGCAACACTACCTCCCCCTTTCAGCACCCCCTAAGCAAAATACCTTCCCGCGGCTATGTACTGGATACCCATTTGCTGCAACGTGCACGAAATCTCTGCATGCATCTTACCACCTTCAAATAAATATTTAATTAATCTAAAATGTAGTTCCAGTACGGTAATGTTGTTTATACCAATATAGACTATGTTCCAATGTCTAGGCTACAATCAGAGTAGAACAAGTAACACTGCAGTGCACTCCTGTGCAAATGATGCCCATGAAGAATAAACAAATCAGTGACTTCCGAGGCACACAAATGGGTCAAGTTTAAAAATCAAAATCAAGTTTGGCTCCGAATCCGCTTTTTTAATTTCCAATTTTTGTTTGGATCATCAAATAAAAAACAAAAAATACAAGCCTGGGGGCTATTACACGAAGCGAGCTCATGAAAGCGGCGCTTATTAGAGTAAGCCTCGCTTGAGTTAGCCAAACAGTTCACTTCCGTCTAGTTCCATTCCACTAACGAAATCCAGACGCAACCTGTTCCCGCTAATTCAAGCCAGGCTTTTGTAATCGGCGATCATGCACGTGCACACAGTATTTAAACAGCCTCATTAATCGATATTAGAAAAGGCAAGAAAATGTCGAAAGAGCTGAAGGAACGAGCAGCTTTTTGCTTCTTCTGCTGAACACGAGCTATGTCTGTATGAGGAATATAAAGACATTATTACGAAGAAAGGCAACATGTCCTGTATTCATAAAGTAAGAGAAGCTGCCTGGCAGAATATTGCAGACAGATTAAATGTGTGAGCATATAATTAACTCCATTCATTGGCATTTTAAAAGTGTTATAGTAAATTAATAATGTAAATTAATTATTTCATGATTTAGAAGTAACATGAGCGGGGTGAAGAGACGTGGCAGCAGGTCCAGGTGAAATATAAAAATATACTCCAGAATGGTTAGTACAGTTGATTAGTCTAATGTGCAGGAAAAGGGAAAACACCATATTAAATAACTGTATAAAATATTTTAGCAACCAGAAAGAAACCGCTACTGCTACTACTGGTGGTGGGCCTCCTGTAGCAGCCCTCACTACTGCAGAAGACCTTGCTTTAGAGCAAAACAGCAGATGCCCCATCATTGTGGAATTTGATGAATATATTAAGGAAGCACTTAAGCGCAAGGCAAACTGTCACCTTACTAAGACCGTCACCTTACTAAGATGTTATGCATCCCCAACGCTGTACAAAAATGCACCACTGGCAAAGAAGCACAAAGCTTATTAATACTCAGGTACAAAGAATTTTATTTTTTGTGATAGTGTATGCTAATGTATGTTTGATGACCATAACTGCGATTATACACTGTATTCCATTTTACACTGAACTGAATTTGTTAAGATTAAACCAATACATTGAAATGTGCAGAAACCTCACTGATTAACAATGAATATGTACTCTGAAGATCGAAATATAAATTGTATTTGGAATAGTGGTGGGCCGTTAACGCCGATAACGGCTGACCACAAAATTAAATTTAACTCGCTTGCAGACCGTTTTTATCTGTATTTATAGAACTGCAGCGGAACCTTGTTCCTCAATTCAGTTTCCCGGATGGCGAGACTGACATCACACTGCTCAGCCAATAGAATCGGTCCAGCTAAGCTAAGCCTCAACTCTAGCCTGGTACAGAGCAGGTTTGTTCAAACGTATATGTTGCTGTAGTAACTGAGCGAGGCTTAAGTCTAGCCTCTTTCATGGAACCGAATTTGAGCAAAATGAGCCAGGCTTGTCTTTAAAAACCTGGCTTACTGAGTTAGCTCGCTTCGTGGAATAGCCCCCTGGTTAGTTTTTTTTGTTTTTATATTCAAAAACAAAAACAAAATAATTGTTTTTTTGATTTCTGATTTTGATTTTTAGTTTAATATCAAATGAACTAATGATACACGGATTTTGACTTTTTAGTAAAATTGAATTGAATTTAATTAACTTTATTGATCTCACGAGTGGGGAAATTCAGTTCCTAGATCACAGAGTGGCCACAGCATCAAGAGAGTGCCGCCATTGACAGATGGAGAGATAAACATTAGGAGGAGACAAAAAAAAATGACCACAGATTATTCTCACTACCGGACAACAGTCTGTGAGCACGCAAAAAATTCCCATAGCACATACAAGCACTGATAATACAGACAGTCAAGCAGAGAGAGGCATGATTCATTCAGATAGGGAGAGGGGGAGCCAGAGGCCTGGAACACAGTTTTTGTGTAAAAGTTCGCGGTGGATGGCGAGAGCCATCTCTGACAGTCTGTGTGGGGGAAGGAGCAGGTAACCAAGACAACAACCTTCTGGGAGAATTTTGTTTGGGTGCCAATGCAGATAAGCTGGAATGAGGAATTTAGCAAAGAGTCCGTCTTTATGAGCACACGGAACCTGTTAAGTCTGCGGTCTCCAAACTGATCCAACTTCACACGTAGAGCATTGATACTATCCACGATTGACTCCAAGCTTTTCCTAACAGTCATAGTCTGCGTTCCAACAGCTCTACCCACCGCATCAATCATGTTTCAATTGCATGTCATCAATTGCAATTTTCGTGGGTGTTCGATAACTGACCCCACTCTTTTAAGTTCCCGATACACCAGGGCAATGCCTAATCCAATCAGCAGAAACCCTGCGATCAAAGTTACAAATAAGAACACGTCCTCGACATCTTCCAGGGAGAGAGGCGCAAGACACACATTCCGCCATGTCCCACATGAGTCAAACACATATCCAGCTGAGAATGTTCCGTCCGGACATGTGGGTTCTCCTGCACCATGACTCCTCATGGAAAAAATAGTGTCAATTGCATTGAGACCACTTGATCAAATTCATTTTCTTTGTTGAAATTCGAAGAGCAGTGTCAGGGTACTGAGATGAGACAAATACATGGATATATCAGTAAGTCTAAATTCCATGTACTAAAATACATGGAAATTAGTATCAGAATAGACATGGGAGAAAAATAAATGGGTAAAACAGTGACTTACTTATTTACTATGTACATGTAGGCCTAATCATGCCTGTCCAGTTTATATAATGATGCTGGACCTTTATGATACATGTGCTACCTGAGTGAGGGTCTCAGAGAGCCTTTGAGGGAACTTTACCCATCAGGTGTTTCTTGGTATTCTTCACTGGTCTAAAAACAATTATAAAAAACTTGGGAGCAAAAATACAAATAATCAAACCAAAACTTGAGGCCAGAATAGCAAATATCTCCACAGCTACAGTGAATTTTCCAGGAGAGCTGACATAAGCTGGAATAAATGTGATCCAAACTGCACAGAATATAAGCATGCTGAATGTGATGAATTTAGCTTCATTAAAGTTGTCAGGCAGCTTCCGTGCTAGAAAAGCCAAAACAAAACACAAAACAGCCAGGAGTCCAATATAACCCAGAACAGCCCAGAAACCAATGCTTGATCCCAAATGACATTCTAGAATAATCTTGTCCTTGTAGAGCTTTAGATTTTTAAAAGGGAAAGGAGGAGATACTTTTAACCAAATCATACAAATAATTGCCTGTGTGAGAGTGAAAGCAAGAACACTGAGTCTCTGCTGTGGGGGCCCAAACCATTTCATGACATTGCTGCCTGGAAGTGTAGCCCTGAAGGCCATTAACACCACTAGTGTTTTCCCCAGAACACAAGATATGCAGAGGACGAAGGTGATCCCAAACGCTGTGTGGCGCAGCATACAGGACCACTCAGAGGGCCGACCAATGAAAGTAAGTGAACACAGGAAACACAGTGTCAGAGAGAAGAGAAGCAGGAAGCTCAGCTCTGAGTTGTTGGCTCTGACGATGGGAGACATCCTGTGTTTGTAAAAGACACCACCTACACAAACAGACATGAAGGCTCCAGTTATGGAGAACACTGTCAGAATGATGGCTAGAGTGTCATCCCAGGACAGGAACTCAACAGACTTGGGAAGGCAGCTGTCTTGTTTGGCGTTGGGCCAGAAGTCGGGAGGGCAGTGCACACAGTCCAGAGAATCTACGAGGTTATATTAGCAGATCCACATATCAGAAACACTCCTCTAATAATGCATGATATTGCAGAACACTGTACAGTCCCCCAAGGGAATCATTCACCTAGACTATGACTGCCTCCCATAAGTGCATCTCTGACTGTAATTTCAGTGTTGCAGCCATACATACTTTGTTGGGTTTCCTGTTGTCTTGGCTGCTCTTAAAGCCTCTCTGTCTCTTTAAAGTTTTTTTGGCCACTGTTATCATTATGTGTGTATACCTGATTTTCTGCAAATGTACTTTGTGATTTTCTTTTCAAACAACATTACAAAAATACATTTAAATATATACCAATACATAAATAACGTGTTTTCTTGAGAAAGGAATCCTCTGCTCTATTACAGATGCCAGTATTACACTACTGTTTCTATAATAATAATAATAATAATAATAATAATAATCTTAATGCATAATGATACTGTGTCAAATGTTTTCTGCCCTGCATTGAGCACTGACAGACATTTTTTTCTGTGAAAAGTGAATCAATGCAAACAGCAAGGCTGGTAAAACCTTAATTCAGCATTACGCTCTATATACAACCTGTTTTGTTACTGATCTCTCCCTCTGCACACGGTATACAGTCATAGCAGCAGACAGGCCTTCCCTTTTGTACAGCCTTCCTGGTGCCTGGAGGACAGCTCTCACTGCACACAGACAGGGGAACCTGAGAAAGACATTAGAGAATGACATAAATGTACATCTTTCACATGTCTGAGCTTGAATGGCAAACAATGGCTTTTTGTATTTTTTCTTTACTAACACATAAATATAATGAGAAAATTCTTTGTAATAAGTACAGAATGTGTTATATTGCACCTCTGTCTGTCCTCCCACCCAGCTGATCACACCGCTTATTCCGATTTCCTGTCCTCTCGGTCTGGATGCGTCATAGTAGCCCACTGGTACAAAGTCTAAAGCACCATCTTTCTTAAACTGCCAGTTTGTGAGTTCATAGACAGCTACTGGGTCTCCGTTTGAATCAAAGTTGACCTGGTAACCATTCTTTGTGGTGAAGTTCACTCTCTTGAGCTGGTCAAGTATCTGGAGGAGAAGACACAACTTAATGAAAGTTCATGACAATAACTATTTTTTTCTCTACACACAACACAGTTCTCCTGCAGCCCATAGTTAGTGAGAACATATTTGATTAAATGCATAGCTCTATCCAACATGAATGCACATACTGACAGTGCCATTTTTCAGAAAGACAGACTAAGCACCAGCAAAATTGTTGGGTCATAAAATGTTTAACATATTAACAGTGAAAACTCTTTTATATGTAATATATTCAAGGAGTATATATGAATAATTCTAAGTCAAATTCCGTTTTTAAACGAAGCAGTTTTATACCTGCCATTGTGCGAATTTAGTGGTCTTATCGCATTGCGTGTCATTGCAAACAACACCATGTAAAGCATGCGCTATGGCGTATGCAGCTTTGTACACGAGGTTAGAGTAGCGCAGCTGTGACGTGTCTGTGTATGGGTTCTGTAGCGCGCGGATGTCCTCCCTGCCGTCACAATCCCGCACGCCCTCGGTTCGTCCTTTTAGGCTACAGTTGAACGAACTCTCCCAAAATTCCTTTAGAATTGGCGATTTCAATGCTTGTGAGGGAGAGGTTTCTAGAAGAAACTCACGAAATCCTGGAATAACTGAACGGGGAATCCCAAAACCTATTGCACCAGTGCACATGTTATATCGCAGAAACTCTGAATGTGTGATCCACGACGCGTAGCCAATCCACTGAAGCCGAGGTGATGGCGGTTTTGATAGTTCTTCCAAAAGAAACCTCATATCTCCTATACTAGCAAATGCTACTATTACTCGGGCCGTTGATCTGCGGATGACATTTGCCACTTTCTCCAGTTTACTGCGCGGATATGTCCTGTAATAGGCCACGGAGTACTCCACACAGATCCCCTCCTCCTGCGCAGCCTTTAGAAACAATGCCATTCCATTATTTCCCTGGTCTGAATCGCTGCGCACCGTTCCAATCCACGTCCAGCCAAAACGTTTGACCAGTCTCGCCAGAGCGGCCGCTTGGTGCTCGTCACTTGGTACGGTCCTGAAGAAGGCTGGGAACTGCCGCTTATCGCTCAGACACGCGCAAGTTGCGGCATGACTAACCTGGAGGAAACGAGAAAGCACCGTTATTTTTGTAGCCTGATTCTAGATGTGGTTTTTAAATTCCCTCAATAATTTGTCATTATTTATTAGTAAAGTTCCCTAACTCTCGAACCTCTCCAACCTCTCAAATACAATAGCAAAATGTAAAAATCCTGCTTATGTGGTTTAATTTAACTTACATTTAATTTACCTTACAAATGAAGTCTTAGGCTCATATTAGGCTGTAGGAGTGTGGCACTATTTATAACTTTTTTATATTTTTTCCATTACTCAACCTCTCAAATATGATAGCAAAACTGTTAAAAAAAATCTAGTTGATGTAGCCAATGTTATTCACCTGTGGAATTCCAAAAAGGCCAAGCATGGTGGCCATGCTAAATGATGTGGTGGAAGAAGAATCTCCTACGAGAGCAGGCACAGTAGCAGCTGCAGATTTTAAACAGGAATCGTTGAAAATGGACTCCATGCCATTTGTAAACTGAAAGGCACATTTGATTGCCATCAGCAAGTCAGAGCATGAGTCGTGTATCTCGTAGCCTAATGTGATGTCCGGCAGTAGATCTGTTCTCTTGTTGATCTCACGGATGGCAAATTCCAAAGCACGGGCGAAACGCAGCTGTCTGAAGTCCATGCTGTTTGGAGTAAGACAAACTTAATTACAAAACATTAGACAACATAGTTTCTGCTGTCTTTTTCTGTAGCATTTTCAATTTACTGATACGAGAAGAACACAAAACATAAACTACAAAAACATAAAAGTTTCTCTTTGTAATTGTAACAAAAGTCCTGTTTTCTTTGCTGTTCAATGCATTCTTATAGACAGACCTCCCAGAGCACTGCGGCTGTTGTGGCATTGTGGTGTACATGTTCTCTTCTGTAGCGGTGTAGTAATGAATGGTGAAAATCCCTCCAATTATAAAATCTCCATTCATGGAAAAAATAGGCATCTGAGGCTCAGCACACAGTCTGCAGCTGACTGGGTTTGCTTTATATCGTGCAGGGCAGAACACAGTCATCCACAACACTAATAGAAATGGCATCAGACTTGAAGTGATCTGCATAGTGGACTTGGTGCCTCCCAGCACTCTGAAAGTCTGGATGTCTGCTCTGCAGTGGTTTAAATAGCAGCCTTGTGATGAAGGCCTGTCTGTAAATGTGGGCAGCCCCGTCGACAGGGGGGGGGGGGGGGGGGGGGGGGGGCAACCGGGTCTGTTATCCCACGCCCCAGGGCCAGGGGGGCCCATCAAAGAGCCCAGCAATTATTTTTTTATTTAAAGTCCATAATTTCATTCATACGAACATTCATTCGTAGTGATTTTGAGGACAAATTATTAAGTTTAGTGTATTACATAGAGTCCTAGAGTCCTAACTAAGGCTAGAAAATTCGATCATATTAGTCCCACTCTAAGTCCCAGCATTACACTGGCTTCCGATTAAATATCGAATTGAATTAAACATTCTTCTGTTAACCTATAAGGTGTTAAATGGTCTTGCCCCATAATATCTGAGTGAACTCTTTCCACAACCCATCTTGCCCTTTGCACTCTCAAAATGCTGGATTTCTCCTAGTTCCAAAAATTTGTAAGACTACAGCCGGAGGCAGAGCTTTCTCCTTTAATGTCCTTCAATTATGGAATAGCCTTCCAGCTCCAATCTGAGATTCTGACACAGTTTCAATCTTTAAATCTAGACTTAAGACTCACCTATTTAATCAAGCCTTCAGTTAATATTCCCCTTGTAAGGTGTGGGGCTCGGGGGCCCGCAGACATTGAGATTTCTGGTAATCTGAGATGTTGATGTTGTCATCCAACTGTATCATGGCATCACTCTAGTTGTGACAATGACCTGACTGGAAAGCAATGTCTCAGTGAGCCCTCATGACTGTGGTCACCTCTGAACCCCTCCCTTTGGTTATGCTGCTATAGATTAGCCTGCTGGAGCCACATGCTAATCACTGGCACGTGAGCTATGTACGTTTAAATCAATGGTGATTTAAATTGATGTCTACCCAAGACAATTGCATGCAAGCACCTACAAGCACCTGGGAGATGGTCTGGCTTGCCGGTTGATGTACTGAAATCGTGGTTGGATGTGCCATTGACGTAAGAGGACGTGCTGATGAGATTACGGAGATAGAATATATATCAAATCAAATCAAATCTATTTGTATAGCACTTTTCACAACACATGTTGTCACAAAGCGCTTTACAGGATTTATATATATATATATATATATATATATATATATATATGAATATATATGAATGCCTCTGCCTCCTCGCTATGTATGTTGGACACTGTTTACCATGGGCTATTAGATTTATTACAGGTGCGAGATCCCTTACTTATCACTGTACCTTATACCCCTTAGTAAACTGGCCCTCCTTATATAACTGCAGGCTTTTACATTTTTACATATTTATTTATAAATCTATTCTTAATCTGGCACCGTCTTACCTCTTTACCTTTTTTTCTGGTAAAGAGCAATGTTACAGCCTTCGCTTCCAGGATTTTATCTCTTTTAGTGTTCCTTCGGTGTGGACTGAGCTTTGTAAAAAGGTGTTTTCTTTTTGTGATCCCTCCAGCTGAAACTTGCTTCAAAAGAAATTGAAGCTGTCCAGTCTGATTTAGACTCTGGTGGCCCACTAGATTTCACTGTGGCGTGTGATGATTCGAACGTTTTGCCTCCCAAAAGCCCCAATTTTGCCATCACTAGTTATGTAGTTATGGGTTATGTAGTCTGGAGGTTGTGTTACAAGTGGAATGTTCCATTTCCGATGTTTGAGGCGGGGGAGAGGACCTGCTTTTATGGTTCTGAAAAGGGGTTAAGGTTCCAGCATGAATGTTTTAATATTAAATATTTTATATTCATACTAAAATATTGACTAAATAATGTTTGAGTTAAGTTGAAATAGAGAAATGTAATTAGAACTTGTACATTTTAAACTTTACCTGCGGGCATGCCGGTGGGTGGTTGAATCCAATGGGCTAATTTGTGCGTAAAAGGCAGAACTCTGTGATTAGAAAGAGCCCATGGTAATTAGCCCATGGTAATTTAGATTTTCTTAAAAGAATATAGAAATAATGTGTTTTTTAATGAAAAATGACATGAAATATTCCCTCAATCAATCAATCAATCAATCAATCAAATTTTATTTATATAGCGCTTTTTACAACAGTTGTTGTCACAAAGCAGCTTTACAAGTGCCGAGTCCTAGCCCCCAGTGAGCAAGCCAAGGGCGACAGTGGCAAGGAAAACTCCCTAGTTTTTGCATGAGGAAGAAACCTTGAGAGGAACCAAGACTCAGGGGGGGAGCCCATCCTCCTCTGGCCGACACCGGTCACCATGACAACAACAACAATATAGACAGAATGTAGACAGAATGTAAAAGATGCAATAATGTCCATTTAGACCGAAAAAGATGTAATAATGTCCATCATGGTGTAGGCATCCGGTTAGGCAGGAGGTGGCCGGCCAGGATGGATCGCTTGTCTCTCCTCATCTCATTATACCTCAAGCAGGCGGGCAGCCATGTGGAGAAATGAAACAGGGAAAATTAGCTCTGTATGAGGACATATACAGGACAGGTAAAATTATAAACATTTCTGGAGTGTGGCAGCAACTCCGGCACTAAGTTAAATTATTACAGCCTAGCTAAAAAAAAGGCAAAACCAGAAGGTAACATAGGCTTGGGGGCATTCTGAGACAATGG
The DNA here is from genome assembly GCF_052324685.1 of Brachyhypopomus gauderio. Lineage (NCBI taxonomy): Eukaryota > Metazoa > Chordata > Actinopteri > Gymnotiformes > Hypopomidae > Brachyhypopomus > Brachyhypopomus gauderio. Next base: position 34,971,881 of record NC_135212.1, read on the forward strand.
CATCCGTCCACTGCACTGTCAACAACTTGAGTGACCACGAGCAGTGACAGGATGACAGCACCAGCACCCCAGTCTACCATAAAACCCTTCGTCTATGAACCCCTGGATCTGTACCTTTATCTAAGGGGGATATTAATTATCAAATGCTAGACTAAATAAGTGGGTTTTCAACCTAGATTTAAAGATTGTGACTGTGTCAGAGTCCCGGACACATTTAGGAAGATTATTCCAAAGCTGGGGGGCCTTATAAGAAAAGGCTCTTCCCCCTGCTGTTACCTTGTTAATTTGTGGAACTAATAACAGACCAGCACCCTGTGATCTTAGTTGACGTGGGGGTTCATAGTAGGAAATAAGTTCCTGGAGGTATTCAGGAGCAAGCCCGTGTAGTGCTTTATATGCTAATAATAGAATTTTAAAATCAATACGAAATTTAACTGGGAGCCAATGCAGGGCTGATAGGACTGGTCTAATATGCTGAAATTTTCTAGTTCTGGTCAGAACTCTAGCTGCGTCATTTTGAACTACTTGAAGTTTATTTAGATTCCTATTTGAACATCCTGACAGTAGTGAATTGCAGTAGTCTAGTCTAGAGCTAACAAAGGCGTGCACCAATTTTTCTGCATCATCCTGTGATAATGCATTTCTTAATTTGGCAATGTTGCGGAGATGTAGAAAAGCTATCCTAGTAGTATTATCTATATATTTATCAAATTATAGGTCGGAGTCGAGTATGACGCCTAGGTTTTTGGCTACTGTGCCAGGTGTAATGGGATAGTCTGCAAGATTAAGCATTAAATTTGGAATTTTCTGTCTTGCGGCCTTAGGGCCCACAAGGAGAACTTCTGTTTTGTCCTCATTTAATTGTAGGAAGTTTAGAGACATCCAGCATTTAATATCTCTTACACAGGCCTCAATTTTTCCTAAACTGAGTTTGTCATCGGGTTTGGCTGATATGTAAAGTTGAGTGTCATCCGCATAGCAGTGAAAGTTGACACCATGTTTGTTTATAACTGTGCCCAATGGTAGCATATATAATGTAAATAATAGTGGTCCTAAGATGGAGCCTTGCGGGACCCCATATTTAACCATTGTATGTTTGGATGAAATATTATTGAGCTCTACAAACTGATAGCGATTTGTTAAGTAAGACTGAAACCATGAAAGGGCTGTGCCTGAGACTCCAACCCAGCGTTCTAACCTTTCTAGCAAGATCCTATGATCAATTGTGTCAAAAGCTGCACTAAGATCAAGAAGCACTAACAGTGATACATAGCCTTGATCTGATGCAAGGAGGAGATCATTTGTTACTTTAACTAATGCTGTTTCAGTACTGTGATGGGGCCTAAAACCAGATTGGAACTTTTCAAATGTGTTATTCCTATGCAGATATAGGCATAATTGCTGGGCAACAGCTTTTTCTATGATCTTAGATATAAATGATGTGTTTGAAATGGGTCTATAATTAGATAGCACAGTCGGATCAAGATTTGGTTTCTTGATCAGAGGTTTGATAATTGCTAATTTACATGATTTGGGCATGTGACCTATTGTAATGGATGAGTTAACTATAGTTAGAAGAGGTTCAGTTACAGCTGGTAATACCTCTTTTAATAACTTTGAGGGAACTGAGTCTAATGTGCAGGTAGTACAATTTAAGGAAGAAATTATTTTCTCTAATTCTGATTTTGGGAGTGGATGAAAAGCATCAAGTTTTTCTCCCGGTATGTAATTTAAATCAATATCAACCAAACCAGATGACATACCAGTTGTATTGCTAATAAAGGGTTTTATATTTTGTCTAATATTCTCTATTTTATTATCAAAGAAATCTATAAATACATTACTAGTGAGGTTTACTGGAATCTGAGGTTCTGTGCCTGCTTGTTTTTTTGTAAGTTTAGAAATAGTATTAAAAAGAAATCTAGGATTGTTTTTATTTTTCTCTATCAGTGAGGCTAAGTATGCTGAGCGTGCTTTAGTGAGTGCCCGTTTGTAGTCAATAATGCTATCCTTCCAGGCACAGTGGAATACTTCCAATTTAGTAGATCGCCATTTCCGCTCTAATTTACATGCTATTTGTTTTAAGTTTCTAGTTTGGTCGGTGTACCGTGGGGCGAGCTTTTTGGATCTAGCTTTTTTATATTTTAGTGGAGCTACTATATCTAGAGCTGATCTGCAGGTATTCTCTAAGTAGTCGGTTAGACTATCTAACTCTCCTGGATCGGATGGCGAGTGGGCTAAAGCAGTTAAGTCAGGGAGGGTTTCAATAAACTGTGTTGCTGTTGATGAATTTATTGAGCGCTTTATACACTGCCGAGGAGACGGGCGGGTATTTATGTTAAGGTGAAAATCGAATTTTACTAAATAATGATCGGAGATTGCTACGGTTTGCGGGAGTATGTTTATATTATCTACATCGATACCCAGCGTTAATATTAGATCTAGGGTATGATTTCGATAATGTGTAGGTCCTACTACGTTTTGTTTAATGCCGACAGAGTTCAATATAGAAGTAAAAGCCCTTGTCAGTGGATCCTCCGCATTATCAAAGTGTATGTTAAAGTCTCCTACCATTATTATTTTGTCACTACATACTGCTAAATTTGCTGCAAAATCGGTGAAATCATTTAAGAAATCTGAGTAAGGCCCTGGTGGTCTGTATACATTAGTTAGGGAGAATGTACTTTTATTTTCAGATGGACTAATTACATTAATAGACTGCATCTCAAATGAGTTTGAGATATCTAAGTATTTCTGATGAATTTCTAAACAATCACGATAGATTATACATATTCCACCTCCTCTGCCTGACAGTCTAGGTCTATGTATATAACTATATCCCACAGGAGTGGCTTCGTTTAGAGTTAAATAATCACCAGATTGAACCCACATTTCAGTTAGACAAAGAATATCAATTTTCTGGTCTGTTATAAGTTCATTTACAAAAACTGCTTTTGAGTTGAGCGATCGAATATTCAATCAATCAATCAATCAATCAAATTTTATTTATATAGCGCTTTTTACAACAGTTGTTGTCACAAAGCAGCTTTACAAGTGCCGAGTCCTAGCCCCCAGTGAGCAAGCCAAAGGCGACAGTGGCAAGGAAAAACTCCCTAGTTTTTTTGCATGAGGAAGAAACCTTGAGAGGAACCAAGACTCAGGGGGGGAACCCATCCTCCTCTGGCCGACACCGGTCACCATGACAACAACAACAATATAGACAGAATGTAGACAGAATGTAAAAGATGCAATAATGTCCATTTAGACCGAAAAAGATGTAATAATGTCCATCATGGTGTAGGCATCCGGTTAGGCAGGAGGTGGCCGGCCAGGATGGATCGCTTGTCTCTCCTCATCTCATTATTCCTCAAGCAGGCGGGCAGCCATGTGGAGAAATGAAACAGGGAAAATTAGCTCTGTATGAGGACATATACGGGACAGGTAAAATTATAAACATTTCTGGAGTGTGGCAGCAACTCCGGCACTAAGTTAAATTATTACAGCCTAGCTAAAAAAAGGCAGAACCAGAAGGTAACATAGGCTTGGGGGCATTCTGAGACAATGGCATCCGTCCACTGCACTGTCAACAAACTTGAGTGACCACGAGCAGTGACAGGATGACAGCACCAGCACCCCAGTCTACCATAAAACCCTTCGTCTATGAACCCCTGGATCTGTACCTTTATCTAAGGGGGATATTAATTATCAAACGCTAGACTAAATAAGTGGGTTTTCAACCTAGATTTAAAGATTGTGACTGTGTCAGAGTCCCGGACACATTTAGGAAGATTATTCCAAAGCTGGGGGGCCTTATAAGAAAAGGCTCTTCCCCCTGCTGTTACCTTGTTAATTTGTGGAACTAATAACAGACCAGCACCCTGTGATCTTAGTTGACGTGGGGGTTCATAGTAGGAAATAAGTTCCTGGAGGTATTCAGGAGCAAGCCCGTGTAGTGCTTTGTATGCTAATAATAGAATTTTAAAATCAATACGAAATTTAACTGGGAGCCAATGCAGGGCTGATAGGACTGGTCTAATATGCTGAAATTTTCTAGTTCTGGTCAGAACTCTAGCTGCGGCATTTTGAACTACTTGAAGTTTATTTAGATTCTTATTTGAACATCCTGACAGTAGTGAATTGCAGTAGTCTAGTCTAGAGCTAACAAAGGCGTGCACCAATTTTTCTGCATCATCCTGTGATAATGCATTTCTTAATTTGGCAATGTTGCGGAGATGTAGAAAAGCTATCCTAGTAGTATTATCTATATATTTATCAAATGATAGGTCGGAGTCGAGTATGACGCCTAGGTTTTTGGCTACTGTGCCAGGTGTAATGGGACAGTCTGCAAGATTAAGCATTAAATTAGGAATTTTCTGTCTTGCGGCCTTAGGGCCCACAAGGAGAACTTCTGTTTTGTCCTCATTTAATTGTAGGAAGTTTAGAGACATCCAGCATTTAATATCTCTTACACAGGCCTCAATTTTTCCTAAACTGAGTTTGTCATCGGGTTTGGCTGATATGTAAAGTTGAGTGTCATCCGCATAGCAGTGAAAATTGACACCATGTTTGTTTATAACTGTGCCCAATGGTAGCATATATAATGTAAATAATAGTGGTCCTAAGATGGAGCCTTGCGGGACCCCATATTTAACCATTGTACGTTTGGATGAAATATTATTGAGCTCTACAAACTGATAGCGATTTGTTAAGTAAGACTGAAACCATGAAAGGGCTGTGCCTGAGACTCCAACCCAGCGTTCTAACCTTTCTAGCAAGATCCTATGATCAATTGTGTCGAAAGCTGCACTAAGATCAAGAAGCACTAACAGTGATACATAGCCTTGATCTGATGCAAGGAGGAGATCATTTGTTACTTTAACTAATGCTGTTTCAGTACTGTGATGGGGCCTAAAACCAGATTGGAACTTTTCAAATGTGTTATTCCTATACAGATATAGGCATAATTGCTGGGCAACAGCTTTTTCTATGATCTTAGATATAAATGATGTGTTTGAAATGGGTCTATAATTAGACAGCACAGTCGGATCAAGATTTGGTTTCTTGATCAGAGGTTTGATAATTGCTAATTTACATGATTTGGGCATGTGACCTATTGTAATGGATGAGTTAACTATAGTTAGAAGAGGTTCAGTTACAGCTGGTAATACCTCTTTTAATAACTTTGAGGGAACTGAGTCTAATGTGCAGGTAGTACAATTTAAGGAAGAAATTATTTTCTCTAATTCTGATTTTGGGAGTGGATGAAAAGCATCAAGTTTTTCTCCTGGTATGTAATTTAAATCAATATCAACCAAACCAGATGACATACCAGTTGTATTGCTAATAAAGGGTTTTATATTTTGTCTAATATTCTCTATTTTATTATCAAAGAAATCTATAAATACATTACTAGTGAGGTTTACTGGAATCTGAGGTTCTGTGCCTGCTTGATTTTTTGTAAGTTTAGAAATAGTATTAAAAAGAAATCTAGGATTGTTTTTATTTTTCTCTATCAGTGAGGCTAAGTATGCTGAGCGTGCTTTAGTGAGTGCCCGTTTGTAGTCAATAATGCTATCCTTCCAGGCACAGTGGAATACTTCCAATTTAGTAGATCGCCATTTCCGCTCTAATTTACGTGCTATTTGTTTTAAGTTTCTAGTTTGGTCGGTGTACCATGGGGCGAGCTTTTTGGATCTAGCTTTTTTATATTTTAGTGGAGCTACTATATCTAGAGCTGATCTGCAGGTATTCTCTAAGTAGTCGGTTAGACTATCTAACTCTCCTGGATCGGATGGCGAGTGGGCTAAAGCAGTTAAGTCAGGGAGGGTTTCAATAAACTGTATTGCTGTTGTTGAATTTATTGAGCGCTTTATACACTGCCGAGGAGACGGGCGGGTATTTATGTTAAGGTGAAAATCGAATTTTACTAAATAATGATCGGAGATCGCTACGGTTTGCGGGAGTATGTTTATATTATCTACGTCGATACCCAGTGTTAATATTAGATCTAGGGTATGATTTCGATAATGTGTAGGTCCTACTACGTTTTGTTTAATGCCGACAGAGTTCAATATAGAAGTAAAAGCCCTTGTCAGTGGATCCTCCGCATTATCAAAGTGTATGTTAAAGTCTCCTACCATTATTATTTTGTCACTACATACTGCTAAATTTGCTGCAAAATCGGTGAAATCGTTTAAGAAATCTGAGTAAGGCCCTGGTGGTCTGTATACATTAGTTAGGGAGAATGTACTTTTATTTTCAGATGGACTAATTACATTAATAGACTGCATCTCAAATGAGTTTGAGATATCTAAGTATTTCTGATGAATTTCTAAACAATCACGATAGATTATACATATTCCACCTCCTCTGCCTGACAGTCTAGGTCTATGTATATAACTATATCCCACAGGAGTGGCTTCGTTTAGAGTTAAATAATCACCAGATTGAACCCACGTTTCAGTTAGACAAAGAATATCAATTTTCTGGTCTGTTATAAGTTCATTTACAAAAACTGCTTTTGAGTTGAGCGATCGAATATTGATTAATCCAATTTTCAGATCGGTCATATAGGTTGTAATAATTTGATGTGAAGTCTGAATATTAGTTAAAAACTTCGGGCCAACACCAGCCATGAATAAATCAAAACACTTACCGTGTCTAGCCGATATATAAACTTACGCTAGCTGATTTGTGAAGGCAGAAAATTGGTCAGCGGCCGGAATAAAACCTGTAAAATGTATCTAGGAATGCAAAAGGTAAAGATTAGCACGTAAATAGATTATTATACTTTAGAAAACAATTTCAAAATTCGCTCCGCAACAGCGTCGGTCAGCAGGAAGCAGCGTCGGCAAGTTAGCACCAGGCTAAGTTCCCGTGGAACCTCCAGAATATTGATTAATCCAATTTTCAGATCGGTCATATAGGTTGTAATAATTTGATGTGAAGTCTGAATATTAGTTAAAAACTTCGGGCGGACTATTTTCTTATGATTTAGTTTAACCCGGGGCACAGACACAGTCTCAATCCTATGGGATCTTGGTGACGTCTCTAAGCAGCTCACAGACAGGTTTAGCCCGTTAGTCTGCGGCCTGGTCGCGACCCTGGACAGTCAGCAGCTCCTAGTGCTACTCTGCCGACTAGCTAACAGGCTATGGGCTATGCTGCAAGATAACAGGGCAGCGCCATCCCGGGTGGGGTGGACACCGTCCCTGCCTAAAAGACCAGGCTTGCCCTCGAACTCTTCCCAATTATTAATAAAGCCCACTTGATTTTCTGAACACCACTTGGACATCCAGCGATTTAGCGACGTGAGCCTGCTGTACTGCTCATCACCGCGCCGCATTGGGATGGGGCCAGAGCAGATTACGGCATCGGACATCGTCTGGGCTAATTTAACCACCTCTTTAACATTAGCCTTAGTCACCTCTGACTGCCGCAGACGTATATCGTTGGCCCCTACATGAATCACTATCCTAGAAAACCTCCTATGAGCTAACAATCTAAGGTTGCCACTAATGTCCGGCGCTCTGGCTCCCGGTAAACAGCTGACTGTAACCGCTGGTGCCCCTACAGCTACAGCTACTTTCACGTGTCGGACTATAGAGTCTCCTATGACCAGAGTCTCCTCAGCGGGTGTAACACTGAGCGGGGCAAACCTGTTGGACACGTGAACCGGGGAGTGGTGCTCTGGTGGGCTAGCGCTGGCGTTAGCGGTAGCTGCAGCCCTCGCTCTCCGACTACGCCGCCGAGACGTCACCCATTCACCCCGCTGTGAGGGCTCTATCGCCGGAGTCGCGGAGGCGCTAGTTCTCCCTGGCGCGTCCACACCTACTACAGACCCTGTCTCTCTATCCCTCAATAATGAGTGGACGCGTCGCTCTAAACTTTCCACTTTCGCCACAAGAGAAGTAACTAACTGGCACCTCTCACAAATACTATCACTATTACTATCAGTGGCGAAAGGGTCTAGACTAAACATGCCACACTCCGAACACGGGAACAAACCAACACCAGCCATGAATAAATCAAAACACTTACCGTGTCTAGCCGATATATAAACTTACGCTAGCTGATTTGTGAAGGCAGAAAGTTGGTCAGCGGCCGGAATAAAACCTGTAAAATGTATCTAGGAATGCAAAAGGTAAAGATTAGCATGTAAATAGATTATTATACTTTAGAAAACAATTTCAAAATTCGCTCCGCAACAGCGTCGGTCGGCAGGAAGCAGCGTCGGCAGGAAGCAGGAAGCAGCACGGATAGAAAAGAAGGAAGCAGACATAAAGCAGGCAAGCTCATAGCATATTGTGTCCCTAAATAAATTTTGCAGAAAACAGGGTTGTTTTAATGATGTCATTAAGATGTATTTTTCATTATGATACACTATTAGTCAGTGGATTGATATAGTAGACATTATTCATTTTACATTGCAAGGTAGGAAAATGCTTGTGTAATACTTTATTTATTAAACATTACAAGTAATCAGTTGTAATCAGAACTGATGACAAGTAATGAGTAAACATTCTGATCTCAGACCAGCTGCTTGAACTTAAGTGCGGACCAAAACGCACGAAAAGATTCGAAACGCATCAAAACTGCATGACGTAACGAACCCCGTTTTTGGAACGTGACTTTCCACTTTTCGATCGAAACAGTGTTTCGGAACACCGTGATTCAAATGAATCGATTCAGTTCGATTCCGCGTTTCAAGTTTGACATCACTACCCAGTGGCGCAAAAAGGGGTATGCAGTGTATGCGACGCATAGGGGCGCTGCACTAGAGGGGGCGCCAAATTGATGAGATATAATACTTAATTTGTGTCCATCTTACGTTCGCCACCAACGTGGAGTGGACCCTCAAGCCCTGAGAGAGGTCCCGCGGTCCTGGGTGTTTCCTACTACTCTCCGCCCTTCACCTGTTCTTCATCGCCTGCTCAATCTGGGTCTGTTCAACTGTCATTCCATTATCAATGACCTCATCTGACAGCATCGCATCAGTTTCCTCCTTCTGACTGAAACCTGGCAATTACAGCATGATTACTACTATTTAAATGCTGCTGCCTGACCTGAGTTTAAACATCTCTCTGCCCCCAGACTGTGTGGTCATGGTGGAGGTTTAGCAATCAAATTTAATAGCAAATATACTTTCAGTGAAATTACAATACAGGAAACAGTTCACTGTGAATGCATGGCAGTTAAAACATCTGGTTACAACTCATCTGTATTTTTGTTAGGTTACTACCCCTCTAACAGCTCGGGCTCTGACTTCTTGCAAGAACTTGGTGAAGTCCTTTCAACTCTCAGTCCTCTATCAAATTCTCTGGTTACCCTTGGAGACTTCAACATCCGTATTGACTCTGTCTCATCTGGTTCACTTGACTTCTCATCATTGCTGTTAAGCTGTTTTGAGTTGCATCAGCTTGTTGATTTTCCTCCCCATAAACATGGTCATATCTTGGATTAAATTTGTTCCACTCCTGGTACTATTACCAGTGTGGTGGGTCATGACACTGGGGTATCTTACCATCTGTTTATCACTTCATGTTTCTCTCCTAGCACTCTGCCTCCTTCCTCCAAATCACTTCTCATCTACTGTAAACTCTTCTGTGTTCTTTTCTGCCCTAGAATCATCTCCTTTTCCCCTCATTTCCTCTATTCTCAATATTGATACTGCCTTATCTGTCTACAATCATTCCCTTTCTGACACTCTGAACTCCTTAGCGCCTGTGATAACTCGGTATGTTCCCTCCACCCACATATCACCCTTGTTTACACCTGACCTACATGTTCTAAAGACTATGGGCAGGTGCCTTTAGCGGCTATATAAGAAAACTGTTTGCCTGTTCATCACCAGGCTTATATTGACCACTTGACCAAATATAAGGATGCCTTAAACTCAGCCCGTGCTATATATATCACGTCTGCAATAAATAACTCTGGTTCCAACCCCAAGCAACTGTTTAATATAGTTAATAATCTTCCAGAAAAGAGAGCTTTTGTTTGTATTTTATTTTTTAACCTTATTTTTTTATTATTTACTTATGTTTTATTATTTATTATTACTAAATGTTGAGAGAACACAGCCTTGCACAAAATGTTTGCACTATTATTACTTGTACACGTGTTATCTAATTTTAGATTTCATCTATTGTTGAATAAACCTGCAAAATATTTGGAATTATTCTGGATTCATTACACAGTAAAAAACATAACAAATTAACATGCTGCTGTTCAGAGAGACATTACATTTCTGTATTTGAATCTTAATTTATTGTGTTTCACATCGATATCAGGATATCCAACAATGTTAAAGTGTTGAAATGTAAATTAATTAGACCGGTAGCCTCCTTAAAAATAACGCAAACCAGTATTCTTTGCCAGTGTGGTAGTGTTTTTTTTCCATGTATGAAATGAGGGAATATAAAAATAAGTCAGATCTTTCCCTTTTGTTCAAAGCTTGCTTTGTCAAGCTCTAAAAGCAGACAGCACTCAGTGGAGTTCTTTCTGACCCTACCGGTACTTGTCCATCCTCAAAGCAAAGTTGGCATCTGTGGTGCTCTTTCTTGGAATGACACCCTGCTGCTCACAAATAGTTCCCTCTTGTCTAAGTCTAGCTTCTACAACTTTCTCCCAGATCTTCATTGTGTGGCTCATCAACTTAATTCCCTTGTAGTTGTTACAACTCTGTACATCACCCTTGTTCTTAAAAATGGGTACCAGCACACCTCTCCTCCATTCTTCTGGCATTTTCTCACTCAACCATACCATTGAATAGTTGAGTCAAAGACCTCACTGCTATCTCTCCTAGAGATTTCCATACCTCCACTGGTATGCCATCAGGTCCATCTGCCTTCCCTTCTTCATCCCCTCCAAAACTTTCCAAACTCTACTCTTTGTTCCATTTCATTCTCTTCATTCATTAGCTCCTCAAAGTACTCCTTCCATGTTCTCATCACACTCTCCTCACTTGTTAAAACATTACCATTCCTATCCTTAACAAGTCTAACCCAGCGCCTTTAACAGCTCCTCTATTAACTCTTTACCACATTCCTTCCTTCTTCAGTTTCCACCATTTGGTCTTCTCTGGTTTGATGTTTTTTTGACATCATTCTACACACCACCATACGATGCTGTTTGGCCACGCTCTCTCCTGTCACAATCTTATAGTCTCCAATCTCTGTCGTGTTTCGTCTTCTACACAGAATGTAGTCTACTTGTGTACTCCTCCCTCCACTCTCATAGGTCACCCTATGTTCCTTTTTGGAAATAAGTGTTGACTACAGCCATTTCCATCCTCTTGGCAGAATCCACCACTATCTGTCCTTCCTGGTTCCTTTCCTTGACACCAAACCTACCCATTGCTTCCTCATCATCTGTTTCCTTCACCATGTCCATATAGGTCTGTTAGAATCACCACTCTCTCCTCACTGGGAATACTTTCACTTCATCTAGATCCTTCCAAAACTTCTCTTTTTCCTCTTCCTCACATCCAACCTGTGGAGCATAACCACTTGCAACATTCAATGTCAGACCTTCTACTTCTATCTTCAGACACATCACCCTATCTACACTTGTTTCACCTCTACTATGTTCTTTGCTAACTCCTCTTTCAAGACTAGTATGTGCACACAAATCAAGGCACCAGTATGAGTAATACTATTTCACTACTTAACTTGATAAACAACTATGTTTTCTGGTTATGTATACAAACATTTGTATGACTTTTAAATGGTCCCATGGTGAGCTTATGTGCAGTCACTTTTGAAAGTTGTTCCACTTTAAGCAATCACAAGGGAATGAATTGACTGGCATACCAGCAACAGTAAGCAATGTATTGGCAAGGGAAAGGGCCACAGACTTAGTACCAATAAGAAACTCAGTCTTATGGCATTTAATAAAAGAACATTAACACATAGCCACAGGTTGAGCTCAAAGATACATTTAGTGATGGATGGGGGTGGGAAAGGGGCATGAGGTTTAAAGCTGAGATAAAGCTGAGTGTCATCAGCATAGAGATGGAATTTTAATCCACACTGCCATAACAACTCAGAGTGGCAGAATATAAATGGTAAAAAGCAGTGGTCCTAGCACCGAGCCCTGAGGAACACCCTGAGCAACCGGAGCGAAATCTGATTTACAATTACCCAAGCATATGAACTAATGTCTATGCGAAAGGTACGAAATAAACCCTTAAATAATGGTAGCAGACAAACCAAGATCACGGAGCTGTGAGAGCAGTATTGCATGATTGACTGTATCAAAGGCAGAAAGGAAAACGAAGAGGAAGAGATAAAAGGATGTAAAGGAAGAGAAGCATAGCCATTATCAGAGGAGAGAATAAGGTCATTTAACACATAAACAAGAGCGGTCCCAGTGCTGTGCCGAGCACAAAAACCAGACTGGAAAATATCAAAGAGATTATTGGAAGACATGTACAGTACAGAAGTAGCTGGGAGGCCAGAACACGTTCGAGGATCTTTGAGAGAAATGGTAGATTAGATATTGGGTGATAATTATTTAGAACAGTATTGTCAAGATTCTGTTTTTTGATAACCGGATTGATGGCACATGTCTTTAAATATAATGGAATGTGACCAGAAATGAGATAGATTAACAAAATGACAGATAGAGGAGATCAAGGAGATTTGTTTGACAGAATGAAAATGGCCACAAAAAGCAGTAAGAAATTGTGGTAAACTGCTGTGTCCACGAACCATGATAACGGTGGACACGGACTAGCCACATGCTAAAACTAGCCAGGGTTGCCAGGTCCTACAAAAATATCCCGCACAAAATCAGTGTGGGGGTGAGTGTTTAAAATGGAGACAAATTAAGTATTATATCGCGATCGATTCTTTGTGTTGACTTGTAATTCCCGCGGTGGCCCAACTCAAAAGTAGCCCAAAAAACCGCACCCCGTGACCCCAGAATTTTTACCCGCGGCTGGATTTTCAAACAAGCACAATTTGGCGTGAAAACCGCGAACCTAGCAACTATGAAACTAGCGCACATTTCTTGATCACAAGATGTCCTTTCGTTTTAGGTTAGTTGCATAAAAATTTAAATGTGAATTTAAATGTGAATATTTTTGGACTGGCTTGATCAAATTTCACAATTGAGGCATCTTTTTTTAGTTATATTGTGCTGCATCTAATAAAACTATTTTAAATGTGATTAAGTAGGTTTGAAAAAAATGTTCAAGTCACTACTTAATATATAACTACTTGTTTTTCTTCCCCATGACTGTGTAGCATACAGAACTAGACTGAGAGACCAGTTTAAATTCATTTGCTATTTAATATTGTCTTCAATATTGAACCTTTTCACAATATTCAAATTTTCTGAAATATATCAGTCTGCGTGCAATGAATGAGTATAATATACAAGTTTCACCTTTTGAATGGAATTACTGAAATAAATAATATACCAATATCTGTGTAACGTGGTGGGAGTCAGGGTTGGACACAATTGCGATAAAGAGCTGACACCTACTTTAACAGAGCTAGTCTCCTCTAAGTGAACCGTGCGCATACGGAGAGTGCGCAACTTACAAGGCATACCGAGAACACACTTCACAGAAACACTCACGAAGGAATTAAGGACCACAGCGATTATGAAAGGAAAACACGTTTATATAAGTATGATTGTTGAAATAATACAAGGCACAGAAAACACGGCAGAGACTAAAGTAAATGAGCACTACAAAACACAACCACAAATAACACCGGACCACTAGATACAGATCAGATCAGATTTTATTGGTCATACATTGTACAAGTACAAGATGGAATGCTTTTTTGCCCAGGGCCCAGTGTTAAAGCACCAGAAAACCAGAGCAATATAGGGATACACAAGGGAACACCACTGCGGTAAAGTTGGTTTCACGTTTCACGTTCGCGTATTCAGAATTCGGTACCTTAGACGTTGCAGAGGTGACAGCAGTTATTTTAAATGTTATCTACAATTTAAAATACGCCTATTCCTGAGATGTAGGTGGTTGTTTATGTTGCCAGAAATTAGAATTAGCATATTTTGGCACTTTTGCTATAACTGTCTATTGTCTATAACGAATTAAAGAACGAATTCTGAATATGCGAATGTGAAACCAACTTTACCGCAGTATTTGACGCAATGTGCACGAAATCTCTGCATGCGTCTTACTGTCACGGTGAGGCGGCCCCCTACCAGTCGCCTCCATCCACAGCGGCTGTTGTTGTTGTTTTGTGACATCGTGTGCGTCCCTCAGGTGGGCGGAGCCCGTGATCCGTCTCACCTGAGGGTCGTTTATTTGCCTATATATGTCTTGTCTTTGTACTAGTTGACCGCTGGTCATTATATCCTTAATTTGGAGATATTGCACGGGTTTTTGGTTTGCACACTTTCTATTAAACCATCCTTTTTCCCTGAGACTTGGCGTGATCGCTTCCTTTTTAGTTGCTCACCCTGCCCGTCACAGAATAACCAGCCACCCTTCGGAAGCCGCCAGTCCCCTTTACTTTCTCCTTCGTTCGTGGTCATGTCTCGTGGTGAGTGTTTGTCTATGTGGTGTTTTGTTTGAAGAGCTCCGCCGTGCTTTTGTGTTTTGTGTGTGTGTTTGTGGCATGGCGAGGACCAGGGCAGTCTGCCCTGGGAAAGCCCTTTGTGTCTGTTGTTTGTTGCAAGAGTTCCGCCGTGCGTTTGTTTGTGTGTGGCATGGTGAGGACCAGGGCAGTCTGCCCTGGGAAAACTCTCATGTGTGTGTTATAAGTGTGTACGGGTAGCGGACCGTAGGATCAGTGTGCGTGCTCGTTTGTTATATGTTCAGTGTTTCATGTGTGTGACGCGCTCGTCACTGTCGCCTCGCTCACCGTGTGTCGTGTGATTTATGTGGGGAGCGACTGCAACTCTGAGCGGCACGTCACTATTGTGTTTATGTAGAGCACGCATGTTTTGGTCCCGTTCGTTTACTGTCTGTGCACTCATTTCTGTTTGTCTAGTATTTGCATGTTCGTGGTGTCCTAGCGTGCTCGTGAAATGTCGTTGTTGTGTGTAATTCCACGCTTGCTCCTCCCCTTAAATGTGTGGTTGGGGGGGACCGGTTGTGGTCCCGTGCCACGGGGTATGGCACGGAGGGCGTCTGAGACGCGTTTATGTTTTGTGTTGGTGTGTGGTTGGGTGTGAGTGTGTGTGTGTTTGTTTTCTGTGCAGGTGCTTCTCCCTGGCGGTGTTCCTGGACCTTGTGGGGGTCTCCACCTGGCAGGAGCCCCCTTGTGTTGTGGGGTGACCAGAGCCCGGTCATAAAGAGCCCCTCCCTACAGGACTGGGGCCCCCGGATGTTTGGGGACCATGGGGCTCCGGTCTGAGAAGCTCCTGCTGGAGATGGAGATTCTCCCTCCTGCCCGGGGTGACCAGGAGGCCCTTGGGGCTGCTCCCTAGCCCGCGTCGGGGGTGCTCTGGGCCTTGGTTGAGTGGAGGCGTCCACCTTGCGATGAGGGGCCCCGGGAGGGGTTAGCTCACCAGGAGCCTGGGGTGACCCCTAGCAGAAGGCAGGGGTCAGCTCTGCGAGGAGGTAGGTCCAGGAGGAGAAGTAGCCATGCCTCGAGGAGGTAACCTGCACACACACACACACGCTAGGGACGAGAAAGGAGCCGTAGCTCCTCGTGGCTCACTGGCTGAACGCCGGTTAGGGCGTGAGGGCCCTGTGACCGACCGGGGCGTGGTTTTGTGTTGTTAACGGCCCAGTCGGTCCAGGGTCCCGCCCAGGGAGGTGAGCTGATTAATGTTGTGTGTTTTTGTGTTCCAGCTCCCGGACTGCAGAAGGTGTGTCCCTGCCTGTCCCTGCCTTCCTGCCCCTTCGTGTTTTGTGTGCAGCCGCTGTGTGCCACACACCCAGTGGAGGGGAGTGCGGCTTGGTGGGGGGGTCTGTCATGGTGAGGCGGCCCCCTATGTGCCCTGTGTGCCCCCGTCCACAGCGGCTGTTGTTGTTGTTGTTGTTGTTTTGTGACGTCGTGTGCGTCCCTCAGGTGGGTGGAGCCTGTGATCCGTCTCACCTGAGGGTCGTTTATTTGCCTATATATGTCTTGTCTTTGTACCAGTTGACCGCTGGTCATTATATCCTTAATTTGGAGATATTGCACGGGTTTTTGGTTTGCACACTTTCTATTAAACCAGACCCTCCAGAAAGTCGCGATGTTGCGATTTGCAACTTCAACGCAACTTCAAGCAAACCCCGCGAATTCAGGGCGGTGTTGCAACTTCAGCCAATCACCGCAACTTTCTCGCAAATTTGAACAATCGCTGATGTCTTGATGTGACGTCGACAAACTCCCGCCTTACTTCCGTATATACGTTCAAGAGGACCAGACTAAAAGCAGCATGAGCGACGAAAGTAACAGCAAAAAGATCGGGAAAAGCATTATCCCGGTACACTACATGAAAGCGGGGATAAACTGTTTTTTTTTTTTGTTTTCAGTGTTTTATTGTTTCACAACGATGGGTTCATACATGTGTTTCCAACAAGTTTAACATTTCTAGCACCAGGCCATCCACTCCAAGTGAAAAAAGTCAATTTCTGCCACCGAGCTGTTGCACTTCGAGGGATCATTTCAAGAAAGTGAGAGGAATCATTGTGCAAGACCTGTGTTTCAGGGGGCAGGGCATACAAAATCTTGAGAGGGATCATTCCTGCCCAAACTATAGAGCACATATGTCAAAGTTAAGGCCCGCGGGCCAGATCCGACCCGTGAATTGATTATCTATGGCCCCTGGATATTTAATTACTATTAGAACCGGCCCGCAGGCCACAGCCGCCCAATGGTGTTTTGCATGCACAAACACTACATTCCCCACAATGCAACGGTAGCCCGCGAAGTCACTGCAGCGCACGCAAGCGGCGAGGGTCTGAGATTAAGTTTATAAGTTTAAACTTTAAACTGAGATAAAGTTTAAAATCAGAGATTAAGTTTATTTATCTCTGATCCATATCTATGAGCAGGGCTCTCAAGTCTCACGCATTGAGCGTGTGACACACGCATTTGACCGTCTTCACACGCTCACATGCCACACTTCCGATTTCACACGTCGAGAAAAAAAATCTAGTTTATTTACCTCCGATCCATATCTATGTTGCCCTCCACTGGCGATCGATCGCGATATACAACCCCCCCACCCCTCCCGCTCAACAACTCACGTTCGCCACCCCCCCCCCCGCTCAACAACTCACGTTCGCCACCCCCCCCCGTCAGCAACTCTCACACTCTGACATGAATCCAAAACTTGAGAGCCCTGTCTATGAGTTACTAGTTCGCTCTTATATTTATAGATCTCGATATAATAATTAATTTGTGTCTATTTTACAGGCCGCCCGGTAACAACTTACGTTCGCTAACCCCGCCCCCCCGTCAACAATTAATGTTCTCCACCCCCTCCAGGACTCAAATCTCACTCCAAGCGATCTTGAAAAGTTGGCAACCCTGAATAAATAGGTAAATAGATAATTAAAATGGACTACTAAATAGAGGAAACCATACAACATTTACTCCCTATTGCAATGTACTCACAAAAAAGCAAAAACACACCACAACTTCCATCGCAATTTTTTTTGAAAAACACCCACAACATCAAACATTTTAGCCCGCAACAATCACAAAAAAGGCCCGCGAAATCCTGGTGGGACTGTTAAACCATCCTTTTTCCCTGAGACTTGGTGTGATCGCTTCCTTTTTAGTTGCTCACCCTGCCCGTCACACTTACCACCTTCAAATACGTCTTTAATTAAACTAGTCTGTGGTTCCAGTACGGTCATGTTGTCTATACCAATATAGACTATGTTCCAATGTCCAGGCTACAATCAGAGTAGAACAAGTAACAGTGCACTCCAGCACAAACGAAGCCCACGAAGAATAAACAAATCAGTAACTTCCGGGGCACACAAATGGGTCAAGTAAAACAATCATAATCAAGTTTGGCTCCGAATCCGTTTTTTAATTTAGCTATTTTTGTTTGGATTATCAAAAAAAAAAACTGAAAAAAATATAAGCCTGATTTGTTTTTATATTCAAAACGAAAAACAAAATAATGAATTGTTTTTTTTTTTTTCCGATTTTAATTTTCAGTTGAATATCAAATGAACTAATGATACACGGATTGGTTGGCGCCAGAGCGAACTAGTAACTCATAGATCCATAGATTTGGATCACAGGTAAATAAACTACATTTTTTTTTCGGCGTGAGAAATCGGATGTGTGGCATGAGAGCATGTGAAGACAGTGAAATGCGTGTGTCTCACGCTCAATGCGTGAGAGTTGGCACCCCTGCAGATAGCTATTTGTTGTGAAACGAAGTAATTACAAATTCAAGCATTTTCAAGTACTTTGACCTAAATTCCAGAACTTTCAAACCTGGAACACAATGCAACATTAAAATTCATCAGGTAAATGTTCATTCCCCTGAGGGGTGTTTCTTTCTACTACCTATAATACTGGATTTTGGGTGGCAGATATGAATGGGGTTTTAATAAATATCCGTCTCTATTACATTCTGCGGTGGCTGAATATTGTACCGTCCGCCAATGGGCAGCGTTGAGGGGTGGAGTCTACAGGCCTCCAAGCAGGCCCTGCGATGAGTTCCCTGTTTCCCTGGATGTGTGTTGTATGCGCGTTAGTGTTCCCCCTCCCTTTTCCCCTTAAAATCAGTGTACTTGGCACTTATTTATGCTTTTAGTGTGTTGCTTATAAACAGTGTTGTATAAAGTATTAGAGATCCATACTTAAGTAAAAGTACAAGTACTCTATCAAAAAGTAGAAGTTGAAGTGTTATTTAAAAGCTTTACTTAAGTAGAAGTACAGAAGTATTCAGCATTTTTTGTACTTAAGTATTGTACAAGTAGTTTATTCTAAAATATATTACTCAAGTACTGAAAGTAAAAAGTACAAGTATTGTGTTTTGAATTAATTAAAGAAAGCCATCAAAGTTTGATTATCAATTGTTTTTATATATCACTTACAAATCAAAGATGTCAAAGACCACAAATACAAGTGTTCTGTATGTACAAACAAGTAGCAACTTAAAAAACTGGGTTTAACATTTTGTACACAAAAAACAGATAACCTATGTCCCGCTACGTTGTAGGTTTGATGTTGATTTAGCTGAGAAAACGAGGTGTGTTTTGGACGTAAAATCCGTCCGTCGGATTCTAAGGGTGAGCCTACTGCCCTGTGTTTACCCTCATTAAATGCCCATACCCTATAAAAACACTACACTACAAAAATGGGCACATGATTAGTCAGCATGAAGAGACATGGCTCATGACAACTCAGCGTGACATCGCCTTTATGATTGCCAGCTAATGTTAAGAGAATACTGTAGCACGTCATGAACATAATTAGGTTAGTTAGCTAAGATATCTAACCTAACTAGGGCTTACTGACAGCAAAAGCTGGTGTGTCTTCTGTGTGTTATATTTATAACTTACATTGATGTGTTTCTTCAAGTTCGAAGGTGAATTTCTGAAGGCCAATATTTCACCCTCTTTAGGGAGGCAGAGATGGCACCTCATCCTATAGGAATTTACTTTCACTCCAGTAAACGCAAACACTGTCTCTAGGTAGGGCCAGGGTGGTTTCACTCGATGTTGAAGATGTGGAAGGTGCCAATATATGTACATTAAAACGACAACAAGCTTATTATGCAGCACTTACTGTATGATGCTCTTCTGCTGTTTCCAAACACGGTACCATCTCTTTTAATTACATAAAAAGCAAATTACTTGGAATAATTACGAGTATATGTGTATTTGTATAAATATATAAATTAAGCTGAAGGTGCTGGAAAATACTGAAAATGGACCTTCAAAGTGCCGTACATGAATTCCACCTTGTAACTTCGCACGCACAAAAATCGAGAGGTGCATGACATTGGAGGAGGGTACAGCACGAGAAAAGAGACCACCTGCTCGTGGAGGATCGCGATGCGACCGCGCGTGGCCAACGCGCATGGGCGGAGCCACCGCGATTGCGTCATTTTTGCCGTGAGGACCCTTGCGGCAGTCACGACGTGTCAAGTGAACCTAGATTACGAAGCTCAAGTGTTCAATGAAGGCAGCAGCAGAGTAAACGAGATGCGACCGGAGCATGCGTAGTTTGCTCATAAGACAGCCTGATCGCTTGACCTGTGTCAATACTCCAGTTGTGACGCTGGGAGGCGGCAGACGGACGAGACACAGATCCGCTGGTTTTCCAACAACGACACGTTTATTGAGAACACAGATATTGCGCAATAGCGCACGAGTAACAAACACGCACACACAACGTGCAGACTTTAGACAACGATGAGCACAAGACACTGCGCGAACGCACATTAAATAGACAGACCACATCAACCCCACGTGATGACGAGACGAGCCACAGGTGAGACGGATAATTACAAGACACACCCGCACCCACGGAGATACACTGATGCAGACGAATAGACGCAGACATTGTTAACACACGCCCCAAAGGAAGGGTTCGGGGACCGTAACGTGACACCAGTAAAGTACAGATACAGCATTATAGTACTTAAGTACAGTAGTGAAGTAGTTTTACTTCGTTACTATACAACTCTGCTTATAAAATAAAAGTTCGCTAACGTTGGTGTCATGGCTCATTCTTGTCCTTCTGACTCGACACCGTTACAATATGTAATGAATATGAATAGACTTAAAACTGCAGTATTTTTTGTCAAAACCTTTCCAGATTAAAAGTGCTAAATCATAATAATCCAGGAAAAATCTGTAAAATAACAGTATTTCTCTCCAGAATGTTTAATGAATTTTTCTGTAAATTTATAGTTTTTCCACTTAATTTAATTCAGGGTTTTTTACTTTCAAATTAAAGTTTTTGTTTGTCAGCCACTGCTGCCAGTCATTGACTGTTTTTTTAGGATTTTTTTTTACAGTGCAGGAACTCCTGCAAGGCCTTGTTAATGTAGAGTATGCCTGCACTGAAGGGGCAGTGGCTAGGCTGTGTGGCAGAACCAGGTACTCATGGTGCCCTCTAGTGATACTAAAGGATGTTTTCCATTCGTCCCCTTCCTTAAAACGGAAGAGGTTATATACACGGCGCAGATCTAATTCATGAAGTACCCTGGGATTGTTTGAGATCGGCAGGAACCAAGGTTAGAGGGTGAGGGTACTTCACTATGAGGGTCTTTAAGCCTCTGTAATCTACACATGGCCACAGACCACCGTCTGGATAGCCCTGAGCCTCTTTGGTCTACTGATCCATGATCTGCTAATCCTCTTGTGATAGCAGGTATACCCTGCACCTGGGTGGGATAGCCCCATCCTGTAGATGAATGGCATAGCCCCAATAATGATGTTTGAGGGAGGTGCAATGCATTGGCTGGGCTCAAAAACCTCGGCCAAATCAATGTGTGTAGGAATGGGAATTTTCTGATGAGCCTCCTATCTATAGAAGTGGATAGGAACGGCAAAGCAGTAGTGAGGTGATGTTTCAGGTAACATGATGGAGCCCACCTGAGAATATGATTGTTCTTCCACATTATGTGTGGGTTATGTGTTCTTGGCCAAGAGGAAGACCTAAAGTGAGGGGTTGAGATGGTGATGGGATGGGACAGTGCATGCACTTGTAAATAGAATGGAAGAGGGATAAACCTAAATTCCAGCGTCTCATCTCCTTCAACATCAATAAGACAAAGGAGATGGTGGTGGACTTCAGGAAACATAACCCTCCACTGTCACCAGTTACCTCAGATAGAGTGGAAGTGGATTTGGTTGGGACTTACAAGCACCTGGGTTTGCACTTGGACGACAAATTAGACTGTAGTGCTAACACGGTGCAGTGCACAAGAAAGGACAGAGTCATCTGTATTTTCTTAGCAAACAGGTCATTTGGGGTCCTTTGGTGACATTCTATCAGTCTGTTGTTTAAAGTGCAATATTATGTGCTTTTGTGACCTGGGGCAACAACATCAACAAAAGCACAAAGCACAAATTGGACACTGATTAAGAAGGCTTGTTCTATTGTAGGACTCAGACTGGACACTCTGGAATTTGTGACAGAGAAACAGACTCTAAATAAACTGTAGACCATTATGCAAAATGGATCACACCCTCTGCACACTAAAGTGGAGACAGGGAGAAGCACATTCAGTGTTAAACTGATACAGCTGTGCTGTGCTAAAGAGTGTCATGTGAGATCTTGTCTAAACTGTGTGAAGTCAGTACATACTGCTACATGTCCAGTTCATGTTCTTATCCATATTTATATTACTACTGTTATGAACTCATTTACACTGTTACTGTCACCTGCCCTGCTGTTACTGCAACTTTTATTACAACTGTCACTACAGCTTTTCTACTTTGTTCATCATACTGACCCCTGGCTCCCAGGCTTCTACTGATAATCACCGTTGTTGTCACTGGGGCCCCTAATAATAATCTTTTTATTCACTGATCATTCTTTACTACCTCAAATCTCTGTTAGTGCAATATCACTGATGCAGTGAATGCTAATGTTTGTATATGCTCATTTATATATATATATATATATATATATATATATATATATATATATATATATATATATATATAAAATCATAATGTATACTAATATCATAAATGTAACTCATTTAATATGCAATAAAAAATCAAATAAGGTCAAGAATTATGTCAAACACCTCACAGAATTGGTATACATGCATTTTACATCCATTCAGATATTAAACACAGTATTAAAAATATTAAAAACCAAGATGGACATACAGTAGTTTTTACTGTTAGTAAGAAATACATGAAAATTTATAAATGAATGGAGATGGGAGAGACCCTTTCAGATTAATAGGTTGTTATTTAGAAAGACTAAAATGTCCTTCTGTAACCTGCAGCAAAAAGCATGAGATTCCATCAAGCTTACTGACACAAACATAAAACAGTGACTAAAGGTTTATGTGTGACACTGATATACTATATACTTGTAGGCCTAATCATTCATGTCCAGTTTATATAATGATGCTGGACCTTTGTCGTAAATGTGCTACCTGAGTGAGGGTCTCAGAGAGCCTTTGAGGCATATTTACCCATAAGGTGTTTCTTGGAATTTTTCATTGGTCTAAAAATAATTATAAAACATTTTGGAGCAAAAATACAAATAAACAAACCAAAGCTTGAGGCCAGAATAGCAAATATCTCTACAGCTACAGTGAATTTTCCAGGAGAGCTGACATAAGCTGGAATAAAGGTGATCCAAACTGCACAGAATATGAGCATGCTGAATGTGATGAATTTGGCTTCATTAAAGTTATCAGGCAGCTTCCGTGCTAGAAAAGCCAAAAAAAAACAAAGAACAGCCAGGAATCCTATATAACCCAGAACAGCCCAGAATCCTATAGTTGAACCTAAACTGCATTCCAAGATGATCTTTTCCTTGTAGTGCTTTAGATTTTTGTAGGGGAAAGGAGGGGATATTTTTAGCCAAAGCACACAAATAATGACCTGTATGAGAGTGAATGCAAGAACACTGAGTCTCTGCTGTGGAGGCCCAAACCACTTCATGACATTACTGCCTGGAAGTGTAGCCCTGAAGGCCATTAACACCACTATGGTTTTCCCCAGAACACAGGAGATGCAGAGGACGAAGGTGATCCCAAACGCTGTGTGACGCAGCATACAGGACCACTCAGAGGGCCGACCAATGAAAGTAAGTGAACAGAGGAAACAGAGAGTCAGAGAGAAGAGCAGCAGGAAACTCAGCTCTGAGTTGTTGGCTCTGACGATGGGAGATGTCCTGTGTTTGTAGAAGACAGCAGTAACACACCCAGACATGAAGGCACCGGTGATGGAGAACACTGTCAGAATGATGGCTAGAGTGTCATCCCAGGACAGGAACTCAACAGGTTTGGGGAGGCAGCTGTCTTGTTTGGTGTTGGGCCAGAACTCAGGAGGGCAGCGTAAACAATCCAAAGAGTCTAAAAGATTTGGATAGAAGTCAAAATCCAACATAAGCCAGAGTCCAATAATAACTCATTACAATATACACTTAGTTTCCAGTTATAACAGTATAGCTTTACCAATAGGACATCTGTCCCTTTTTGGTAAATCCAAATGACTGATGACAGCTCTTGCTTCACTGTTACAAATCTACAATGCAATATTATCACTCAGCTAAAATCTTTTAGTGAAAAGCAGGTAATATCCAAAAGAAGCCAGTGAATGTCCACACTACAGAAAGTACAGTACTGCAGTGCAGACAGTCCACTTATTTCACGGTAGGTGTACCTAATATAGGGCACATTCCAGCAGAATATGAACAAATGAACAATGATTCTTTTCCAGCTAAAGCATTTTATTGCTAATTTCAATATTAATGTGCAGTGGCACACAGAGAAAATGGCTGCACATATGAGTATTATTTTCCTCTTTCGATACCACATCAGTCAACTTCCACCTGCTGAACCCCATTTTCTACAAACGTGCTGGGTGTCAGTTTATATACAGGTTATACATTTTAATTCTATTAAGCTGAATTTCCATTCAGAAAAAAAACAACATGCACTTTTTTCTCTTCACCATGGTGATTTAGAGGTGGAGCAGCATTACAAGAGTTAGTGGAGTTATTTATGCAGCACAGAGTAACTGCTGTTACTATCTTCATATGTAGACAGATAAGGCAAATGACAAGGAGACTAAAACCTTAATTCTCTATTATGCTCTGTGATACAAAACCTGTAATGTTACTGATCTCTTCCTCTGCACATGGTATACAGTCATAGCAGCAGACAGGCCTTCCCTTCTGTACAGCCTTCCTGGTGCCTGGAGGACAGCTCTCACTGCATACAGACACTGGAACCTGGGAAAGACATTATAGAGAATGACATAAAAGTACCTTCACATATCTGAGCTAAAATGGCAAACAATGGCAATGTTTCCTTCACTGAAAATTCTGATAAGTACAGGATGTGTTATATTGTACCTCTGTGTCTCCTCCCACCCAGCTAATCACACTGCTTATTCCGATCTCCTGTCCTCTCGGTCTGGATGCATCATAGTAGCCCACTGGTACAAAGTCTAAAGCACTATCTTTCCTAAACTGCCAATTTGTGAGTTCATAGACAGCCACAGGGTCTCCGTTTGAATCAAAGTTGACCTGGTAACCATTCTTTGTGGTGAAGTTCACTCTCTTGAGCTCGTCAAGTATCTGAAAGAGGAGACAACTAAATGAAAGGTCATGACAATAACTAATTTCCTCTCTACACACAACACAGTTCACCTGCATATATTTCCTGCCTGTGGGACCTGTGGCTCTGAAAACAGGTTGTAATATATATATGCAATTAGCAATTCAAAGACAAAGTGAGTTTTTTAAATGAAGCAGTTTTGTACCTGCCATGGTGCATATTCTGTGGTCTTGTCGCATTTCGTGTCATTGCAAACGACACTATGTAATGCATGCGCTATTGCATATGTAGCTTCGTACACGAGGTTAGAGAAACCTAGCTGTGACATGTCTGTGTATAGGTTCTCTAGCGCGCGAATGTCTTCGCTGCCGTCACATTCCCGCACGCCCTCGGTTCGTCCATTTAGGCTACAGCTGAACGAACTCTCCCAGAATTCCTTTAGAATTGGCGACTTCAATGCTTGTGATGGAGAAATTTCTAGAAGAAACTCACGAAAACCTGGTATAACTGATCGGGGAATACCAAAACCTATCGCACCAGCGCACATGTTATATCGCAGAAACTCTGACTGTGTGACCCACGAAGAGGTGCCAATCCACTGAAGCCGAGGCGATGGCGGTTTTGACAGTTCTTCCAAAAGAAACCTCATATCTCCTATACTAGCAAACGCTACTATTACTCGGGCCGTTGATCTGCGTATGACGTTTGCCACTCTTTCAAGTTTACTGCGCGGTTGTGTCCTGAAATAAGCCTCGGAGTACTCCACACAGATACCCTCCTCCTGCGCAGCCTTTAGGAACGACGCCATCCCATTATTCCCGTAGTCTGAATCGCTGCGCACTGTTCCAATCCACGTCCAGCCAAAACGTTTGACCAATCTCGCCAGAGCGTCCGCTTGGTGCTCGTCACTCGGTACGGTCCTGAAGAAGGCTGGGAACTGCCGCTTATCGCTCAGACACGCGCAGCTTGATGAATGACTCACCTGGAAGAAACGAGAAAGCGCCGTTATTTTAGTAACCGTATTTTAACAAGTGATGGGCTAAGTGGTTTTACTTTACACATAAAGGCTTAGCCGTGCATTAGGCTGTAAGGGTGTGACACTATTTATAAGTCACTTTACCTCTCAAATACGATAGCAAAAATGTAAAAATATAAATAAATAAATAAATGATGTAGCATATGTTATTCACCTGTGGAATTCCAAAAAGACCAAGAATTGTGGCCATGCTAATTGTCGGAGTGGAAGAAGAATCTCCTACCAAAGCAGGCACAGCAGCAGCTGCAGATTTTGAACAGGAATCATTGAAAACGGAGTCCACGCCGTTTGCAAACTGAAATGCACATTTGGTTGCCATCAGTACATCGGAACACGAGTCGTGTATCTGGTAGCCTAACGTGATGCCCGGCAGGAGATCTGTTTCGTTGTTGATCTCGCGGATGGCAAATTCCAAAGCACGGGCGGAGCGCAGCTGTCTGAAGTCCATGCTGTTTGGAACAAGACAAACTTAATTGCAAAATATTAGACAACATAGCTTCTGCTGTCTTTTTTCTGTAGCGTTTTTTATTCACTAATACAAGAAGAACAATACTACAGAATTACAATAGTTTCTCTTTGTAATTGTAACACGTCCTTTTCTCTTTGCTGTTCAGTGCATCAGACAGACCTCCCAGAGCATTGTGGCTGTCGTGGCATTGCGGTGTACATGTTATCTCCCACAGTGGTGTAGTAATGAATGGTGAAAATCCCTCCGATTATAAAATCTCCATTCATAGAAAGCCCAGGCACCTGAGGCTCAACCCACAGTCTGCAGCTGATTTGATTTGCTTTACATCCTGCAGGGCTGCACACAGTCATCCACAGCACTGATATAAATGGCACCAGACTTGAAGTGATCTGCATGGTGGTGCTTCCCAACACTCTGAACGTCTGGATGTCTGATCTACAGTGGTTTAAATAGGCAGCTTGTAGTGAAGTCTTATCAGTATGAGTGTGAACAAAGGAGGTGTGGTTTTATATAAATTATTTAGGCATAATGATGATTGGGCTGTTGTGTGTGTGTGTTTGTGTGTATTATCAGTGGGTGTCATCATAGCAAACAATTAGTCCTTTAGTCTAGTTAAACAGTTCTACTGCTTTTAATTCTTTATTTTTTGCTACTGCCCAATAAAACATTGTCCTTGTAATCGAGTAAATAATTGTATGTGAGGTTATAGTGCACACTTGCAATAAAATGTGTTTATTATAACTCCTTTATGTAGAATATCCTTAGTAAAGAGGGTAATAAAATGTGTCCTGTCTAGCTGTGGGTTATTGTGTCACAATAAGCCGGTCCCAGGCCTCAAGGGACATGTCCACACCAACACACACACACATTCAAACCCTGCCCAGCTCATTACAATGTAATTATTAGTTCACTGACTTCACCTGTTACTAATTCCCTTCATGACACAGCAGTCACTATTTAAGACTCACAGGTTCTTACTGTAAATGCTGCGCATACAATGCTGTAAGGAGTACAATGGCACGATTCCTGGAGTACAATTCCTGTGTCTTCTCATCCATTTATATGGCATCTCTAGCATTTCTTTTTAATCATTTAAGGTTGTATGGATCATAAAGACATTCAAACAGTGCTGTCACCTCTCACTCCCTCTCTGCCACAGTTATACACTGCAACTTAATTATCACAAAGGAAACCTAATTACAGGACCCAAGGTGATTGTAGATGTGGTCATTGAGTCTGGAGTGTGTGCATTCAAAAGTATTTGTTCTGTTCTCACCGGAGAGATCGTCAACATCAAACTATCTGATGTGTAAAGGAGTACCTATATCAGACAGATGAGGAGAGACAAGAGTCAGTACATCTGACCAAAACTTTCACATAATCTCTGAAGCATGATGGCATGGATATATATGCAGGACTTTATTGATAACTAACCTGCAGGCAGTGGCTGCAGTTGTTGGATCAGAGACTCAGTCGTTTCTTTTGGATTCAACTTTCCATCATCTGTACATTTTCTCTGTTTTTGTTTTCGTTACATGTCTAGTTATGTCAGTTTGTGTTTTGTAACTTTGTTACTTTTGTAACTTTGAATTGGTAATTATTTTTCTAGTAATTTTATTATTACATGTTGTTCCTGTAGTGCAGATAGCCAAGGCCACTTCACCATTACGACACAGAGATATCCTTCCTTTGCAAATGTGAGAGACTGACCTCATCTGATCCCTTAAAATGCTTTGGGAAGGTAAAGAAAGCAATTTACTCATCACCAATGTCACGTTGTGGAGGCCGGGTCACCGCCAGAGGGCGCACGTCACAGCTCGTACGACCTCACAGCGCACGCCCCCAGTCACCACATTGTTAGCACCTGTCCCTAATTACATTGTGCACCTTTTTAAACCCCGCAGGTCGTTTGGTTCAGTGCTGCATATTGCCCCGCTGGAGCTCGGACCTGGACCTCCCTGTCTTTGCGGTCGTCTGGAACTTAGGGCCTTCAGCTATTTCTGTTAGCTTATTTCTGCTTGCTTATTTCTGCTTTATTTCTACTTGCTTTATTTTACGAATAGAAAATAAAGACCATTCAGTACAACCCTCGCCTTCGGCCGCCTCTGTTCCTGCATTACAACCAATGCTCTAAGGAAATCTCACTCACAATGGTCTTCTCCAAAGTTTAGAATTATCAACCATTATCAATCAATCAATCAATCAGATGTTATTTATATAGCGCTTTTTACAACAGTTGTTGTCACAAAGCAGCTTTACAAGTGCCGAGTCCTAGCCCCCAGTGAGCAAGCCAAGGGCGACAGTTTTTTTGCATGAGGAAGAAACCTTGAGAGGAACCAAGACTCAGGGGGGGAACCCATCCTCCTCTGGCTGACACCGGTCACCATGACAATAACAACAATTTAGACAGAAAGAAATAAAGAAAAGGAAAAGATGTAGTAATGTCCATCATGGTGTAGGCTTATCTGGTCAGGCACTAAGTGGCTGGCACTGGATGAATCGCTTGTCTCTCCTCATCTCATTTTTCCTCGAGCAGGCGGGCAGCCATGTGAAGAAAATAAAACAGGGAAAATTAGCTCTGTATGAGGACATATACAGGACAGATGAAATTAAACACATTTCTGGAGTGTGGCAGAAACTCCGGCGTTAAGTTAAACTATTACAGCCTAGCTAAAAAGGCAGAACCAGAAGGTAACATAGGCTTGGGGGCATTCTGAGACAATGGCATCCATCCACTGCACTGTCAACAAACTTGAGTGACCACGAGCAGTGACAGGATGACAGCACCAGCGCCCCAGTCTACCATAAAACCCTTCGTCTATGAACCCCTGGATCTGTACCTTTATCTAAGGGGGGATGTTAATTATCAAACGCTAAACCAAATAGGTGGGTTTTCAACCTAGACTTAAAAATTGTGACTGTGTCAGAGTCCCGTACGCATTTTGGAAGGTTGTTCCAAAGCTGGGGGGCCTTATAAGAAAAGGCTCTTCCCCCTGCTGTTACCTTATTAATTTGTGGAACTAATAAAAGACCAGCACCCTGTGATCTTATTTGACGTGGGGGTTCATAGTAGGAAATAAGTTCCTGGAGGTATTCAGGAGCAAGCCCGTGCAGTTCTTTATATGTTAATAATAGAATTTTTAAATCAATACGGAATTTAACTGGGAGCCAATGCAGGGCTGATAGGACTGGTCTAATATGCTGAAATTTTCTAGTTCTGGTCAGAACTCTGGCTGCGGCATTTTGAACTATTTGAAGTTTATTTAGATTCCTATTTGAACATCCTGACAGTAGTGCATTGCAGTAGTCTAATCTAGAGCTAACAATGGCGTGCACAAATTTTTCTGCATCATCCTGTGACAATGCATTTCTTAATTTGGCAATGTTGCGGAGATGTAAGAAATCAATCCTAGTAGTATTATCTATGTATTTATCAAATGATAGGTTGGAGTCGAGTATGACACCTAGGTTTTTGGCTACAGTGCCAGGTGTAATGGGATAGTCTGCAAGATTAAGCATTAGATCTGGAATTTTTTGTCTTGCAGCCTTAGGGCCCACAAGGAGAACTTCTGTTTTGTCCTCATTTAGTTGGAGGAAGTTTAGAGACATCCAGCATTTAATATCTCTTACACAGGCCTCAATTTTCCTAAACTGAGTTTGTCATCAGGTTTGGCTGATATATAAAGTTGAGTGTCATCTGCATAGCAGTGAAAATTGACACCATGTTTGTTTATAACTGTGCCCAATGGTAGCATATATAATGTAAATAATAGTGGTCCTAAGATGGCGCCTTGCGGGACCCCATATTTAACTATTGTACTTTTGGATGGAATATTATTGAGCTCTACAAACTGATGGCGATTTGTCAAGTAAGAGTAAAACCATGAAAGGGCTGTGCCTGAGACTCCAACCCAGCATTCTAACCGCTTTAGCAAGATCCTATGATCAATTGTGTCAAAAGCTGCACTAAGATCGAGAAGCACTAACAGTGATACATAGCCTTGATCTGAAGCAAGGAGGAGATCATTTGTTACTTTGACAAATGCTGTTTCAGTACTGTGATGGGGCCTAAAGCCAGATTGGAACTTTTCAAATATGTGATTCCTATGCAGATATAGGCATAATTGCTGGGCAACAGCTTTTTCTATGATCTTAGATATAAATGGTGTGTTTGAAATGGGTCTATAATTATATAGGACAGTCGGATCAAGATTTGGTTTCTTGATCCAAATAACTGCTAATTTACATGATTTGGGCATGTGACCTATTGTAATGGATGAGTTAACTATAGTTAGAAGAGGTTCAGTTACAGCTGGTAATACCTCTTTTAATAACTTTGAGGGAACTGAGTCTAGTGTGCAGGTAGTACAATTTAAGGAAGAAATTATTTTCTCTAATTCTGATTGTGGGAGTGGATGAAAAGCATCAAGTTTTTCTCCTGGTATGCAATTTAAATAAATATCAACCAAACCAGATGACATACCAGTTGTATTGCCAATAAAAGGTTTTATATTTTGTCTAATATTCTCAATTTTATTATCAAAGAAATCTATAAATATATTACTAGTGATTATCTGATCTGAGTGTGTAGGAAAGGCAATAAAAGTGGTCTAGTCATGATCATCCTTGCTCTGGAGGACACAGAGTTCACAACTCAGGAAGGACCTACACTCATAAACTCTAAATTACAGCCTTATCTGATTCCCCAAGGCTTAGCCCCAATTTACCATCCCTTGGAAGTTCTTTGTTAAACTCATATCTGATGTTAAAAACTCATACCTAGTTAAATTAAAGTTAATTCTGTCCAGCTGACATGCATTGACTTTAATTTAGCTTTAAGTAATTCTCGGTAAAGTAACCAACGCAAACGAGATGTTAACTGCAAACTTGCCAACTGCTACTGTCACGTCTGCTAAGTCTCCACGATCCAAAAACACTGGGGAGCCTGAGAGAGGCTGGCTCCGTGAGATTTCAACCACTGTAAGAACCAACACGGGTCGTGTGAGTGCCACTCTCCAGGCCAGAAACCCACGCACCATACGACACATCGATAAATCCGCCTTCAAAATCTTCAGGGACTTCATTCAGTGAACGTTCAGGGCTCATCATTCATACGCTGCTTTGGGGTTGCCAGTTTTAATTGTTGTTGCCCATTTTTAATATAATCAGGGCTTTTCATTATCCTCTGTCAGTATTCTTGCTCTCTTTCTAACTTCTTTCTGAGACTTCGATTCCCTCCCTGGTCCTACTCTAGTTAGAGACGTCTTATGTAGCCTATATAACCCATTCATAATCAAATGATAGTTCATAGTTGTTTATTAGGGTTCACACACGTAGTGTGGGAAACCTATTGTAATTGCTCGAATTTTTCTTTTTAGGGTTCACACACACATAGTGTGGGAACCCTATTGTAATTGTTAGCGTTTTTCTTATTATTATTATTATTCTTTTTCCCATTTTGCTGTCTATAAATCATTCTGCAGCCTAAACCGTAAGGCCTAGACACACCAAACTTGCCAAACTTGTTCTCTAGGTCAAAAGGACCACACTCACTTATAGGGACCCACATCGGCCTGATGGTGGCGCTATAGCACACTATGTGACTTTTTGGCCCATATATCCCATACCATAAGTCATAGAAACAAAATTCCACTTCCTATGGATTCCTTGGCTCAATTCAATAGGACATTTCATATACAACTATGAAGCTCCGCCTACTTAGATTTTTTGCTAATTTGCATAATATGCAAAACCTACTTTTGTCTACTACTCCTTGGTTTTTCGTCTGATCACCACAGTCTTGGTATCAAACTACTCAGAAGAATCTCATTATCAAAACCCATCGCCAACATTGTGACATTTCCATACAGCCTGGCTGTCACATGTTAATCAATAGCTCTGAGGCGTGGCCAAATTTACTTCAGCAGCTATATCTCAGCAATGCTTTGACCAATCTTCATGAAAATATATCAGTTGTTAGGACACATGACTCAGAGGTCACAGGTCAAAGCAGGCCACGATTGTCCAATAGGGGGCGCTATAACATGGGAAAAACTGTTTCTCAGAAACCATTAGTCACATCAAACCAAAACTTTACAGGCATCATCATGGGGTCAAGTGGTATCAAGACACACAATGATGACCTCATCACTCAAAAAACATGGCCGCCATAAGCCAATTAATTTTAATTTTAATTAATTGGCCATTTGACCTACTTACCATAGGTACATACACATGAAACTGACATGGTATGTTCATGTACACACCCTCTAAGACATACCCATGTTGGAAGGGAATTGCACCACTAGGTGGCGCTATACTAGAAAATCCAGAATTTCTCCTACATATTTTCACTTATCAAGTAATGCTTGCACTCATATGATTGTATGCAGAATTCCTAGCAACTTTGTAATTACATGTGCTTTGCAAAAATGTACCACTTTTTCACTATTATCAAATATATATAACTTGCCATTTTCATACTAGTCCTAGCATTTTAACTCCATCACCTTAAATCACACCTTGTAATACTCAGCAGACTCTGAAATGCTAAGATTAGCGAAAAAATCCTAAGTTTTTGACAAATTAATATTTTTCATATGCATCATAATGCTACCATCATAACACATCAAATTCCCAGTTCAATAACTACGCCATAGTATGTCTGATTGTTATGGAAATTGAAATCCACATTCACATGACCATTGTGGTGCGATGTGCCAATTTTGAGCCAAATCCGTCCACAAATAGCTCTACAGTGAATATTTTCATTTTCCATACAAAGCAGTGGAGGGAGGCATACACAGCTGCTAAGCCACACACGCACGTGCCTTTCTCACACACTCTGCCCCCCCCTCCTCCACTCCCCTCACACTCCCCCTTGCTTCCAACACTTTACAACCCATGGGCTCTACCTCCCCCCCCTCTCTTTCACATGCACTTACAAAAACACAGGCCTCTGTAGCTTTCACACTGCCCTTGCCATACCTACCCATTTCTCTATGAGTAACCCAGATACAAACACACAAACTGACGTTTAGCTTCTGTTTTTGAAAACACACTCTCTCTCTCTCTCACACACACACACACACACACACACACACACACACACACACACACACACACACACACACCTACTTATAGGTTTAACATACACACTGCCCTAGCCATGTATACCCATTACTCTTTGACTAAAACACACACACACACACACACACACACACACACACACACACACACACACACTTCTACCTAAATGTATGTATAGTTTGTATGCATATTTATAGTATATGTATAGTATATGTCATTCATGCCAGCAATGTCAGTCGTATCAGTCATATCAGGCATGCCATGCCAGTCATTTCAGTCCAGTCATATCAGTCATATCAGTCATGTCAGTCATATAAGTCAAATAATCAAATCATTACAGTCATGCCAGTTATGTCAGTCATATCAGTCATGTTAGTCCACATTCATACTTTGAATACACGGACAGTCATGTTAGGCATGCAAGGTGTGCAAGGAGTGAATTAACAAAGCATAGTCTCTGGCTCCCTCAATCTCTCTCTGTCGGTAATATACAGGCCCAATTATGTATAGACACATGCAGGCCTTCCTATATTGTTCACATAGATGCAGCCCTAGCCAGATGTGCTATTTCTGTGTCTCCTTTTCTCACACAAGCAGATGTCAGTCATGTCAGTCCAGTCATGTCAGACATAAGTCGTGTCAGTCATATCAGTCATGTCATGCCAGTCATGTCACTCATATCAGTCATGTCATTACAGTCATGCTAGTCATGTCACTCATTCCAGTCATGCCAGTTGTCAGTCAT
Organism: Brachyhypopomus gauderio; assembly: GCF_052324685.1. Classification (NCBI taxonomy): domain Eukaryota; kingdom Metazoa; phylum Chordata; class Actinopteri; order Gymnotiformes; family Hypopomidae; genus Brachyhypopomus; species Brachyhypopomus gauderio. Next base: position 35,006,372 of record NC_135212.1, read on the forward strand.
ATCAGTCATGTTATTTTTGTTCATCATGCCAGTGAAGTCATTCCAGTCATATCAGTTATGTCAGTCATGCCAGTCATGTCAGTCATGTTATGGCAGGCTTTGCAGACTACGTTCATACTTTGAATACACGGACAGTCATGTTAGGCGTGCAAGGTGTGCAAGGAGTGAATTAACAAAGCATAGTCTCTGGCTCCCTGAATCTCTCTCTGTCGGTAATATACAGGCCCAATCATGTATAGACACATGCAGGCCTTCCTATATTGTTCACATAAATGCAGCCCTAGCCAGATGTGCTATTTCTGTGTCTCCCTTTCTGACACACGCAGATGTCATCACAAACTATCTGTAGAGTACACACTGGCCAAACCCAAACAGCTTCTTTTCACTTTTATTTTCCAATATCTTTCACACTGTAGGGCCTAGAAACAAAATACTACTTCTATTGTATTCCTTGGCTCAAGCCAAGATGTACTGCTTAAATCAAAAAACACACAAACACACATACACACAAAGCTACTCACAGCATGTGATTTACTTCTGATCTGAATCATTTTGCCAATTTTTTGGGCTTTTTTGCCTTTTTCGTGTGTGAACCCGCAATTGCCGCTTGCGGCTATATTTAGGGTTCACACACACATAGTGTGGGAACCCTATTGTAATTGTTAGCGTTTTTCTTATTATTATTTATTATTATTCTTTTTCCCATTTTGCTGTCTATAAATGATACTGCAGCCTAAACCGTAAGGCCTAGACACACCAAACTTTCCAAACTTGTTCTCTAGGTCAAAAGGACCACACTCACTTATAGGGACCCACATCGGCCTGATGGTGGCGCTATAGCACACTATGTGACTTTTTGGCCCATATCTCCCATACCATAAGTCATAGAAACAAAATTCCACTTCCTATGCATTCCTTGGCTCAATTCAATAGGACATTTCATATACAACTATGAAGCTCCGCCTACTTAGATTTTTTGCTAATTTGCATAATATGCAAAACCTACTTTTGCCTACTACTCCTTGGTTTTTCGTCTGATCACCACAGTCTTGGTATCAAACTACTCAGAAGAATCTCATTATCAAAACCCATCGCCAACATTGTGACATTGCCATACAGCCTGGCTGTCACAGGTCAATCAATAGCTCTGAGGCGTGGCCAAATTTACTTCAGCAGCTATATCTCAACAATGCTTTGACCAATCTTCATGAAAATTTATCAGTTGTTAGGACACATGACACAGAGGTCACAGGTCAAAGCTGGCCACGATTGTCCAATAGGGGGCGCTATAACATGGGAAAAACTGTTTCTCAGAAACCATTAGTCACATCAAGCCAAAACTTTACAGGCATCATCATGGGGTCAAGTGGTATCAAGACACACAATGATGACCTCATCACTCAAAAAACATGGCCGCCATAAGCCAATTAATTTTAATTTTAATTAATTGGCCATTTGACAGACTTACCATAGGTATATACACATGAAACTGACATGGTATGTTCATGTACACACCCTCTAAGACATACTCATGTTGGAAGGGAATTGCACCACTAGGTGGCGCTATACTAGAAAATCCTGAATTTCTCCTACATATTTTCACTTATCAAGAAATGCTTGCACTCATATGATTGTATGCAGAATTCCTAACAACTTTGTAATTACATGTGCTTTGCAAAAATGTACCACTTTTTCACTATTATCAAATATATATAACTTGCCATTTTCATACTAGTCCTAGCATTTTAACTCCATCACCTTAAATCACACCTTGTAATACTCAGCAGACTCTGAAATGCTAAGATTAGCGAAAAAATCCTAAGTTTTTGACAAATTAATATTTTTCATATGCATCACAATGCTACCATCATAACACATCAAATTCCCAGTTCAATAACTACGCCATAGTATGTCTGATTGTTATGGAAATTGAAATCCACATTCACATGACCATTGTGGTACGATGTGCCAATTTTGAGCCAAATCCGTCCACAAACAGCTCCACAGTGAATATTTTCATTTTCCATACAAAGCAGTGGAGGGAGGCATACACAGCTGCTAAGCCACACACGCACGTGCCTTTCTCACACACTCTGCCCCCCCCTCCTCCACTCCCCTCACACTCCCCCTTGCTTCCAACACTTTACAACCCATGGGCTCTACCTCCCCCCCCTCTCTTTCACATGCACTTACAAAAACACAGGCCTCTGTAGCTTTCACACTGCCCTTGCCATACCTACCCATTTCTCTATGAGTAACCCAGATACAAACACACAAACTGACGTTTAGCTTCTGTTTTTGAAAACACACTCTCTCTCTCTCTCTCTCTCTCTCACACACACACACACACCTACTAATAGGTTTAACATACACACTGCCCTAGCCATGTATACCCATTACTCTTTGACTAAAACACACACACACACACACACACACACACACACACAGATATTTAACTTTTTTCTCCATACACATTCACACACAGGACTACAATTATGCTTCATATACACAGTTCTCTAGCCATTTCCAACACACTAACTGATGTTTAGCTTATTTTTGTCATCCAAAGACACACTAAGATAATCTCAGCAAGTGATTTAGATCTATTATCTGAATTGTTTTGCCATTACAATGTTTTGTGACCTTTTGGGCCTTGGTGACTCATAAGCCAGTTAAATGGACACTGATACTTCAGAGCACGCTACATGTATTCAAATCCAAGGTTAATTATTTACTCTAAACAATGCTTATACAGGCCCAATTATGTATAGACACATGCAGGCCTTCCTATACTGTTCACATAGATGCAGCCCTAGCCAGATGTGCTATTTCTGTGTCTCCTTTTCTGACACAAGCAGATGTCAGTCATGTCAGTCCAGTCATGTCAGACATAAGTCGTGTCAGTCATATCAGTCATGTCATGCCAGTCATGTCACTCATATCAGTCATGTCATTACAGTCATGCTAGTCATGTCACTCATTCCAGTCATGCCAGTTGTCAGTCATATCAGTCATGTTATTTTTGTTCATCATGCCAGTGAAGTCATTCCAGTCATATCAGTTATGTCAGTCATACCAGTCATGTCAGTCATGTTATGGCAGGCTTTGCAGACTACGTTCATACTTTGAATACACGGACAGTCATGTTAGGCGTGCAAGGTGTGCAAGGAGTGAATTAACAAAGCATAGTCTCTGGCTCCCTCAATCTCTCTCTGTCGGTAATATACAGTCCCAATCATGTATAGACACATGCAGGCCTTCCTATACTGTTCACATAGATGCAGCCCTAGCCAGATGTGCTATTTCTGTGTCTCCCTTTCTGACACACGCAGATGTCATCACACACTATCTGTAGAGCACACACTGGCCAAACCCAAACAGCTTCTTTTCACTTTTATTTTCCAATATCTTTCACACTGTAGGGCCTAGAAACAAAATTCTACTTCTGTTGCATTCCTTGGATCAAGCCAAGATGTACTGCTTAAAAAACACACAAACACACATACACACAAAGCTAATCACAGCATGTGATTTACTTCTGATCTGAATCATTTTGCCAATTTTTTGGGCTTTTTTGCCTTTTTCGTGTGTGAACCCGCAATTGCCGCTTGCGGCTATATTTATTATTATTATTATTATTCTTTTTCCCATTTTGCTGTCTATAAATGATACTGCAGCCTAAACCGTAAGGCCTAGACACACCAAACTTGCCAAACTTGTTCTCTAGGTCAAAAGGACCACACACACTTATAGGGACCCACATCGGCCTGATGGTGGCGCTATAGCACACTATGTGACTTTTTGGCCCATATCTCCCATACCATAAGTCATAGAAACAAAATTCCACTTCCTGTGCATTCCTTGGCTCAATTCAATAGGACATTTCATATACAACTATGAAGCTCCGCCTACTTAGATTTTTTGCTAATTTGCATAATATGCAAAACCTACTTTTGCCTACTACTCCTTGGTTTTTCGTCTGATCACCACAGTCTTGGTATCAAACTACTCAGAAGAATCTCATTATCAAAACCCATCGCCAACATTGTGACATTGCCATACAGCCTGGCTGTCACATGTCAATCAATAGCTCTGAGGCGTGGCCAAATTTACTTCAGCAGCTATATCTCAACAATGCTTTGACCAATCTTCATGAAAATTTATCAGTTGTTAGGACACATGACACAGAGGTCACAGGTCAAAGCTGGCCACGATTGTCCAATAGGGGGCGCTATAACATGGGAAAAACTGTTTCTCAGAAACCATTAGTCACATCAAGCCAAAACTTTACAGGCATCATCATGGGGTCAAGTGGTATCAAGACACACAATGATGACCTCATCACTCAAAAAACATGGCCGCCATAAGCCAATTAATTTTAATTTTAATTAATTGGCCATTTGACAGACTTACCATAGGTATATACACATGAAACTGACATGGTATGTTCATGTACACACCCTCTAAGACATACTCATGTTAGAAGGGAATTGCACCACTAGGTGGCGCTATACTAGAAAATCCTGAATTTCTCCTACATATTTTCACTTATCAAGAAATGCTTGCACTCATATGATTGTATGCAGAATTCCTAACAACTTTGTAATTACATGTGCTTTGCAAAAATGTACCACTTTTTCACTATTATCAAATATATATAACTTGCCATTTTCATACTAGTCCTAGCATTTTAACTCCATCACCTTAAATCACACCTTGTAATACTCAGCAGACTCTGAAATGCTAAGATTAGCGAAAAAATCCTAAGTTTTTGACTAATTAATATTTTTCATATGCATCACAATGCTACCATCATAACACATCAAATTCCCAGTTCAATAACTACGCCATAGTATGTCTGATTGTTATGGAAATTGAAATCCACATTCACATGACCATTGTGGTGCGATGTGCCAATTTTGAGCCAAATCCGTCCACAAACAGCTCTACAGTGAATATTTTCATTTTCCATACAAAGCAGTGGAGGGAGGCATACACAGCTGCTAAGCCACACACGCACGTGCCTTTCTCACACACTCTGCCCCCCCCTCCTCCACTCCCCTCACACTCCCCCTTGCTTCCAACACTTTACAACCCATGGGCTCTACCTCCCCCCCCCTCTCTTTCACATGCACTTACAAAAACACAGGCCTCTGTAGCTTTCACACTGCCCTTGCCATACCTACCCATTTCTCTATGAGTAACCCAGATACAAACACACAAACTGACGTTTAGCTTCTGTTTTTGAAAACACACTCTCTCTCTCTCTCTCTCTCACACACACACACACACACCTACTTATAGGTTTAACATACACACTGCCCTAGCCATGTATACCCATTACTCTTTGACTAAAACACACACACACACACACACACACACACACACAGATATTTAACTTTTTTCTCCATACACATTCACACACAGGACTACAATTATGCTTCATATACACAGTTCTCTAGCCATTTCCAACACACTAACTGATGTTTAGCTTATTTTTGTCATCCAAAGACACACTAAGATAATCTCAGCAAGTGATTTAGATCTATTATCTGAATTGTTTTGCCATTACAATGTTTTGTGACCTTTTGGGCCTTGGTGACTCATAAGCCAGTTAAATGGACACTGATACTTCAGAGCACGCTACATGTATTCAAATCCAAGGTTAATTATTTACTCTAAACAATGCTTATACAGGCCCAATTATGTATAGACACATGCAGGCCTTCCTATACTGTTCACATAGATGCAGCCCTAGCCAGATGTGCTATTTCTGTGTCTCCTTTTCTGACACAAGCAGATGTCAGTCATGTCAGTCCAGTCATGTCAGACATAAGTCGTGTCAGTCATATCAGTCATGTCATGCCAGTCATGTCACTCATATCAGTCATGTCATTACAGTCATGCTAGTCATGTCACTCATTCCAGTCATGCCAGTTGTCAGTCATATCAGTCATGTTATTTTTGTTCATCATGCCAGTGAAGTCATTCCAGTCATATCAGTTATGTCAGTCATACCAGTCATGTCAGTCATGTTATGGCAGGCTTTGCAGACTACGTTCATACTTTGAATACACGGACAGTCATGTTAGGCGTGCAAGGTGTGCAAGGAGTGAATTAACAAAGCATAGTCTCTGGCTCCCTGAATCTCTCTCTGTCGGTAATATACAGTCCCAATCATGTATAGACACATGCAGGCCTTCCTATACTGTTCACATAGATGCAGCCC